>NW_027256265.1:0-19945 GCF_045679555.1 Salvelinus alpinus
TTTCTTACAGCAGCCTGGAGTCCTGTCTTCTTCAGTTTCTCCACCAGCTCAGCCAACATGTTATTTTTCATCAGCGTAGGCCTTGGAGTGAAGGTATGTCTGCACTGAGGACAGCTATAGACCCCTTTCAGAACATCCTGATCCCAGCAGCCCTCAATACAGATTCTACAGTAACTGTGTCCACAGGCAGTAGTGACCGGCTCCTTCAGTAAATCCAGACAGACAGAACAACAGAACTGGTCCTGGTCCAGCAGAACTCCCTGTTGAGCCATTTTGACGGTTGTTCACTCTCACACAGACAGACGACACAGAGACTCAGATCAGTTTCGTTTCCTCAGAAGAGAGTTTGTGAAGGGGAGGGACTTCCTGGTTCTGCCAGAGGGGTGGGGTTAGAGGGAGGGAAGGAGGGAGGGAGTGAGAGAGGGAGGGGTTAGAGGAAGGGAAGGAGAGAGAGAACTGCAGGCAAAGTTGAGGAGACAAATATTTTAGTTCCCAGGTTAGGACCCTTAATATGGAAAAAATGAAATAGAGTGGTTAGAATATATAAAGGGTAACAGTTTCTATGAAGTACATATCTATAATGCTTTTAATGAATGTTGTAATGTCTTAAACTGATATGCTGTGATACTAACTATAAGCGTCCATAATAACTCATACGTGGTTGTAAAACTGTACAATGTGTTCTAGATAATTAGCTACAATGGGGGGAGGGGGGACTTTTGTCCTTTCTAGGGAGTTTTTCCTAGCCACCGTGCCTTTACTACTTTCTAGGGAGTTTTTCCCAGCCACCGTGCTTCTACTACTTTCTAGGGAGTTTTTCCCAGCCACCATGCTTCTACTACTTTCTAGGGAGTTTTTCCCAGCCACCATGCTTCTACTACTTCCAAGGGAGTTTTTACTAGCCACCGTGCTTCTACTACTTTCTCGGGAGTTTTTCCCAGCCACCGTGCTTCTACTACTTTCTAGGGAGTTTTTCCCAGCCACCGTGCTTCTACTACTTTCTAGGGAGTTTTTCCAAGCCACCGTGCTTCTACTACTTTCTAGGGAGTTTTTCCCAGCCACCGTGCTTCTACTACTTTCTAGGGAGTTTTTCCAAGCCACCGTGCTTCTACTACTTTAAGGGAGTTTTTCCTAGCCACCGTGCTTCTACTACTTTCTAGGGAGTTTTTCCCAGCCACCGTGCTTCTACTACTTTCTAGGGAGTTTTTCCTAGCCACCCTGCTTCTACTACTTTCTAGGGAGTTTTTCCTAGCCACCGTGCTTCTACTACTTTCTAGGGAGTTTTTACTAGCCACCGTGCCTCTACTACTTTCTAGGGAGTTTTTCCTAGCCACCGTGCTTCTTCTATTTTCTAGGGAGTTTTTCCTAGCCACCGTGCTTCTACTACTTTCTAGGGAGTTTTTCCCAGCCACCGTGCATCTACTACTTTCTAGGGAGTTTCTCCTAGCCACCGTGCTTCTACTACTTTCTAGGGAGTTTTTCCTAGCCACCGTGCTTCTACTACTTTCTAGGGAGTTTTTCCTAGCCACCGTGCTTCTACTACTTTCTAGGGAGTTTTTCCTAGCCACCGTGCTTCTACTACTTTCTAGGGAGTTTTTCCTAGCCACCGTGCTGCTACTACTTTCTAGGGAGTTTTTCCCAGCCACCGTGCTTCTACTACTTTCTAGGGAGTTTTTCCTAGCCACCGTGCTTCTACTACTTTCTAGGGAGTTTTTCCTAGCCACCGTGCTTCTACTACTTTCTCGGGAGTTTTTCCCAGCCACCGTGCTTCTACTACTTTCTATGGAGTTTTTCCCCAGCCACCGTGCTTCTACTACTTTCTAGGGAGTTTTTCCCAGCCACCGTGCTTCTACTACTTTCTAGGGAGTTTTTCCCAGCCACCGTGCTTCTACTACTTTCCAGGGAGTTTTTCCCAGCCACCGTGCTTCTACTACTTTCTAGGGAGTTTTTCCTAGCCACCGTGCTTCTACTACTTTCTAGGGAGTTTTTCCCAGCCACCGTGCCTCTACTACTTTCTAGGGAGTTTTTCCTAGCCACCGTGCCTCTACTACTTTCGAGGGAGTTTTTCCCAGCCACTGTGCCTCTACTACTTTCTAGAGGGTTTTTCCTAGCCACCGTGCTTCTACTACTTTCTAGGGAATTTTTCCTAGCCACCGTGCTTCTACTACTTTAAGGGAGTTTTTCCTAGCCACCGTGCTTCTACTACTTTCTAGGGAGTTTTTCCCAGCCACCGTGCTTCTACTACTTTCTAGGGAGTTTTTCCTAGCCACCCTGCTTCTACTACTTTCTAGGGAGTTTTTCCAAGCCACCGTGCTTCTACTACTTTCTAGGGAGTTTTTACTAGCCACCGTGCCTCTACTACTTTCTAGGGAGTTTTTCCTAGCCACCGTGCTTCTTCTATTTTCTAGGGAGTTTTTCCTAGCCACCGTGCTTCTACTACTTTCTAGGGAGTTTTTCCCAGCCACCATGCATCTACTACTTTCTAGGGAGTTTCTCCTAGCCACCGTGCTTCTACTCCTTTCTAGTGAGTTTTTCACGGCCACCGTGCTTCTACTACTTTCTAGGGAGTTTTTCCCAGCCACCGTGCTTCTACTACTTTCTAGGGAGTTTTTCCCAGCCACCGTGCTTCTACTACTTTCTAGGGAGTTTTTCCAGGCCACCGAGCTTCTACTACTTTCTAGGGAGTTTTTCCCGGCCACCGTGCTTCTACTACTTTCTAGGGAGTTTTTCCCAGCCACCGTGCTTCTACTACTTTCTAGGGAGTTTTTCCCAGCCACCGTGCTTCTACTACTTTCCAGGGAGTTTATCCCAGCCACCGTGCTTCTACTACTTTCTAGGGAGTTTTTCCTAGCCACCGTGCTTCTACTACTTTCTAGGGAGTTTTTCCCAGCCACCGTGCTTCTACTACTTTCTAGGGAGTTTTTCCTAGCCACCCTGCTTCTACTACTTTCTAGGGAGTTTTTCCAAGCCACCGTGCTTCTACTACTTTCTAGGGAGTTTTTACTAGCCACCGTGCCTCTACTACTTTCTAGGGAGTTTTTCCTAGCCACCGTGCTTCTACTATTTTCTAGGGAGTTTTTCCTAGCCACCGTGCTTCTACTACTTTCTAGGGAGTTTTTTTCCCAGCCACCGTGCATCTACTACTTTCTAGGGAGTTTCTCCTAGCCACCGTGCTTCTACTACTTTCTAGGGAGTTTTTCCTAGCCACCGTGCTTCTACTACTTTCTAGGGAGTTTTTCCCAGCCACCGTGCTTCTACTACTTTCTAGGGAGTTTTTCCAGGCCACCGAGCTTCTACTACTTTCTAGGGAGTTTTTCCCGGCCACCGTGCTTCTACTACTTTCTAGGGAGTTTTTCCCGGCCACCGTGCTTCTACTACTTTCTAGGGAGTTTTTCCCGGCCACCGTGCCTCTACTACTTTCTAGGGAGTTTTTCCCAGCCACCGTGCTTCTACTACTTTCTAGGGAGTTTTTCCTATTCACCGTGCTTCTACAACTTTCTAGGGAGTTTTTCCTAGCCACCGTGCTTCTACTACTTTCTAGGGAGTTTTTCCTAGCCACCGTGCTTCTACTACTTTCTAGGGAGACTTTCCTAGCCACTGTGCCTCTACTACTTTCTAGGGAGTTTTTCCCAGCCACCGTGCTTTTACTACTTTCTAGGGAGTTTTTCCTAGCCACCGTGCTTCCACTACTTTCTAGGGAGTTTTTCCCAGCCACCGTGCTTCTACTACTTTCTAGGGAGTTTTTCCTAGCCACCGTGCTGCTACTACTTTCTAGGGAGTTTTTCCCGGCCACCGTGCTTCTACTACTTTCTAGGGAGTTTTTCCTAGCCACCGTGCTTCTACTACTTTCTAGGGAGTTTTTCACAGCTACCGTGCTTCTACTACTTTCTAGGGAGTTTTTCCCAGCCACCGTGCATCTACTACTTTCTAGGGAGTTTCTCCTAGCCACCGTGCTTCTACTACTTTCTAGGGAGTTTTTCCTAGCCACCGTGCTGCTACTACTTTCTAGGGAGTTTTTCCTAGCCACCGTGCTTCTACTACTTTCTAGGGAGTTTTTCCTAGCCACCGTGCTTCTACTACTTTCTAGGGAGTTTTTCCTAGCCACCGTGCTGCTACTACTTTCTAGGGAGTTTTTCCCAGCCACCGTGCTTCTACTACTTTCTAGGGAGTTTTTCCTAGCCACCGTGCTTCTACTACTTTCTAGGGAGTTTTTCCTAGCCACCGTGCTTCTACTACTTTCTCGGGAGTTTTTCCCAGCCACCGTGCTTCTACTACTTTCTATGGAGTTTTTCCCCAGCCACCGTGCTTCTACTACTTTCTAGGGAGTTTTTCCCAGCCACCGTGCTTCTACTACTTTCTAGGGAGTTTTTCCCAGCCACCGTGCTTCTACTACTTTCCAGGGAGTTTTTCCTAGCCACCCTGCTTCTACTACTTTCTAGGGAGTTTTTCCTAGCCACCGTGCTTCTACTACTTTCTAGGGAGTTTTTACTAGCCACCGTGCCTCTACTACTTTCTAGGGAGTTTTTCCTAGCCACCGTGCTTCTTCTATTTTCTAGGGAGTTTTTCCTAGCCACCGTGCTTCTACTACTTTCTAGGGAGTTTTTCCCAGCCACCGTGCATCTACTACTTTCTAGGGAGTTTCTCCTAGCCACCGTGCTTCTACTACTTTCTAGGGAGTTTTTCCTAGCCACCGTGCTGCTACTACTTTCTAGGGAGTTTTTCCTAGCCACCGTGCTTCTACTACTTTCTAGGGAGTTTTTCCTAGCCACCGTGCTTCTACTACTTTCTAGGGAGTTTTTCCTAGCCACCGTGCTGCTACTACTTTCTAGGGAGTTTTTCCCAGCCACCGTGCTTCTACTACTTTCTAGGGAGTTTTTCCTAGCCACCGTGCTTCTACTACTTTCTAGGGAGTTTTTCCTAGCCACCGTGCTTCTACTACTTTCTCGGGAGTTTTTCCCAGCCACCGTGCTTCTACTACTTTCTATGGAGTTTTTCCCCAGCCACCGTGCTTCTACTACTTTCTAGGGAGTTTTTCCCAGCCACCGTGCTTCTACTACTTTCTAGGGAGTTTTTCCCAGCCACCGTGCTTCTACTACTTTCCAGGGAGTTTTTCCTAGCCACCCTGCTTCTACTACTTTCTAGGGAGTTTTTCCTAGCCACCGTGCTTCTACTACTTTCTAGGGAGTTTTTACTAGCCACCGTGCCTCTACTACTTTCTAGGGAGTTTTTCCTAGCCACCGTGCTTCTTCTATTTTCTAGGGAGTTTTTCCTAGCCACCGTGCTTCTACTACTTTCTAGGGAGTTTTTCCCAGCCACCGTGCATCTACTACTTTCTAGGGAGTTTCTCCTAGCCACCGTGCTTCTACTACTTTCTAGGGAGTTTTTCCTAGCCACCGTGCTGCTACTACTTTCTAGGGAGTTTTTCCTAGCCACCGTGCTTCTACTACTTTCTAGGGAGTTTTTCCTAGCCACCGTGCTTCTACTACTTTCTAGGGAGTTTTTCCTAGCCACCGTGCTGCTACTACTTTCTAGGGAGTTTTTCCCAGCCACCGTGCTTCTACTACTTTCTAGGGAGTTTTTCCTAGCCACCGTGCTTCTACTACTTTCTAGGGAGTTTTTCCTAGCCACCGTGCTTCTACTACTTTCTCGGGAGTTTTTCCCAGCCACCGTGCTTCTACTACTTTCTATGGAGTTTTTCCCCAGCCACCGTGCTTCTACTACTTTCTAGGGAGTTTTTCCCAGCCACCGTGCTTCTACTACTTTCCAGGGAGTTTTTCCCAGCCACCGTGCTTCTACTACTTTCTAGGGAGTTTTTCCTAGCCACCGTGCTTCTACTACTTTCTAGGGAGTTTTTCCCAGCCACCGTGCCTCTACTACTTTCTAGGGAGTTTTTCCTAGCCACCGTGCCTCTACTACTTTCGAGGGAGTTTTTCCCAGCCACTGTGCCTCTACTACTTTCTAGAGGGTTTTTCCTAGCCACCGTGCTTCTACTACTTTCTAGGGAATTTTTCCTAGCCACCGTGCTTCTACTACTTTAAGGGAGTTTTTCCTAGCCACCGTGCTTCTACTACTTTCTAGGGAGTTTTTCCCAGCCACCGTGCTTCTACTACTTTCTAGGGAGTTTTTCCTAGCCACCCTGCTTCTACTACTTTCTAGGGAGTTTTTCCTAGCCACCGTGCTTCTACTACTTTCTAGGGAGTTTTTACTAGCCACCGTGCCTCTACTACTTTCTAGGGAGTTTTTCCTAGCCACCGTGCTTCTTCTATTTTCTAGGGAGTTTTTCCTAGCCACCGTGCTTCTACTACTTTCTAGGGAGTTTTTCCCAGCCACCATGCATCTACTACTTTCTAGGGAGTTTCTCCTAGCCACCGTGCTTCTACTCCTTTCTAGTGAGTTTTTCACGGCCACCGTGCTTCTACTACTTTCTAGGGAGTTTTTCCCAGCCACCGTGCTTCTACTACTTTCTAGGGAGTTTTTCCCGGCCACCGGGCTTCTACTACTTTCTAGGGAGTTTTTCCCAGCCACCGTGCTTCTACTACTTTCTAGGGAGTTTTTCCAGGCCACCGAGCTTCTACTACTTTCTAGGGAGTTTTTCCCGGCCACCGTGCTTCTACTACTTTCTAGGGAGTTTTTCCCAGCCACCGTGCTTCTACTACTTTCTAGGGAGTTTTTCCCAGCCACCGTGCTTCTACTACTTTCTAGGGAGTTTATCCCAGCCACCGTGCTTCTACTACTTTCTAGGGAGTTTTTCCTAGCCACCGTGCTTCTACTACTTTCTAGGGAGTTTTTCCCAGCCACCGTGCTTCTACTACTTTCTAGGGAGTTTTTCCTAGCCACCCTGCTTCTACTACTTTCTAGGGAGTTTTTCCAAGCCACCGTGCTTCTACTACTTTCTAGGGAGTTTTTACTAGCCACCGTGCCTCCACTACTTTCTAGGGAGTTTTTCCTAGCCACCGTGCTTCTACTATTTTCTAGGGAGTTTTTCCTAGCCACCGTGCTTCTACTACTTTCTAGGGAGTTTTTTTCCCAGCCACCGTGCATCTACTACTTTCTAGGGAGTTTCTCCTAGCCACCGTGCTTCTACTACTTTCTAGGGAGTTTTTCCTAGCCACCGTGCTTCTACTACTTTCTAGGGAGTTTTTCCCAGCCACCGTGCTTCTACTACTTTCTAGGGAGTTTTTCCAGGCCACCGAGCTTCTACTACTTTCTAGGGAGTTTTTCCCGGCCACCGTGCTTCTACTACTTTCTAGGGAGTTTTTCCCGGCCACCGTGCTTCTACTACTTTCTAGGGAGTTTTTCCCGGCCACCGTGCCTCTACTACTTTCTAGGGAGTTTTTCCCAGCCACCGTGCTTCTACTACTTTCTAGGGAGTTTTTCCTATTCACCGTGCTTCTACAACTTTCTAGGGAGTTTTTCCTAGCCACCGTGCTTCTACTACTTTCTAGGGAGTTTTTCCTAGCCACCGTGCTTCTACTACTTTCTAGGGAGACTTTCCTAGCCACTGTGCCTCTACTACTTTCTAGGGAGTTTTTCCCAGCCACCGTGCTTTTACTACTTTCTAGGGAGTTTTTCCTAGCCACCGTGCTTCCACTACTTTCTAGGGAGTTTTTCCCAGCCACCGTGCTTCTACTACTTTCTAGGGAGTTTTTCCTAGCCACCGTGCTGCTACTACTTTCTAGGGAGTTTTTCCCGGCCACCGTGCTTCTACTACTTTCTAGGGAGTTTTTCCTAGCCACCGTGCTTCTACTACTTTCTAGGGAGTTTTTCACAGCTACCGTGCTTCTACTACTTTCTAGGGAGTTTTTCCCAGCCACCGTGCATCTACTACTTTCTAGGGAGTTTTTCCCAGCCACCGTGCTTCTACTACTTTCTAGGGAGTTTTTCCCAGCCACCGTGCTTCTACTACTTTCTAGGGAGTTTTTCCTAACCACCTTCCCTTTACTACTTTCTAGGGAGTTTTTCCCAGCCACCGTGCTTCTACTACTTTCTAGGGAGTTTTTCCCAGCCACCATGCTTCTACTACTTTCTAGGGAGTTTTTCCCAGCCACCATGCTTCTACTACTTCCAAGGGAGTTTTTACTAGCCACCGTGCTTCTACTACTTTCTCGGGAGTTTTTCCCAGCCACCGTGCTTCTACTACTTTCTAGGGAGTTTTTCCCAGCCACCGTGCTTCTACTACTTTCTAGGGAGTTTTTCCAAACCACCGTGCTTCTACTACTTTCTAGGGAGTTTTTCCCAGCCACCGTGCTTCTACTACTTTCTAGGGAGTTTTTCCAAGCCACCGTGCCTCTACTACTTTCTAGGGAGTTTTTCCCAGCCACCGTGCTTCTACTACTTTCTAGGGAGTTTTTCCCAGCCACCGTGCTTCTACTACTTTCTAGGGAGTTTTTCCCAGCCACCGTGCTTCTACTACTTTCTAGGGAGTTTTTCCCAGCCACCGTGCTTCTACTACTTTCTAGGGAGTTTTTCCAAGCCACCGTGCTTCTACTACTTTCTAGGGAGTTTTTCCCAGCCACCGTGCTTCTACTACTTTCTAGGGAGTTTTTCCAAGCCACCGTGCTTCTACTACTTTCTAGGGAGTTTTTCCCGGCCACCGTGCTGCTACTACTTTCTAGGGAGTTTTTCCCAGCCACCGTGCTTCTACTACTTTCTAGGGAGTTTTTCCCAGCCACCGTGCTTCTACTACTTTCTAGGGAGTTTTTCCTAGCCACCGTGCTTCTACTACTTTCTAGGGAGTTTTTCCTAGCCACCGTGCTGCTACTACTTTCTAGGGAGTTTTTCCTAGCCACCGTGCTTCTACTACTTTCTAGGGAGTTTTTCCTAGCCACCGTGCTGCTACTACTTTCTAGGGAGTTTTTCCCAGCCACCGTGCTTCTACTACTTTCTAGGGAGTTTTTCCCGGCCACCGTGCTTCTACTACTTTCTAGGGAGTTTTTCCCAGCCACCGTGCTTCTACTACTTTCTAGGGAGTTTTTCCCAGCCACCGTGCTTCTACTACTTTCTAGGGAGTTTTTCCTAGCCACCGTGCTTCTACTACTTTCTAGGGAGTTTTTCCTAGCCACCGTGCTGCTACTACTTTCTAGGGAGTTTTTCCTAGCCACCGTGCTTCTACTACTTTCTAGGGAGTTTTTCCTAGCCACCGTGCTGCTACTACTTTCTAGGGAGTTTTTCCCAGCCACCGTGCTTCTACTACTTTCTAGGGAGTTTTTCCTAGCCACCGTGCTTCTACTACTTTCTAGGGAGTTTTTCCTAGCCACCGTGCTTCTACTACTTTCTCGGGAGTTTTTCCCAGCCACCGTGCTTCTACTACTTTCTATGGAGTTTTTCCCCAGCCACCGTGCTTCTACTACTTTCTAGGGAGTTTTTCCCAGCCACCGTGCTTCTACTACTTTCCAGGGAGTTTTTCCCAGCCACCGTGCTTCTACTACTTTCTAGGGAGTTTTTCCTAGCCACCGTGCTTCTACTACTTTCTAGGGAGTTTTTCCCAGCCACCGTGCTTCTACTACTTTCTAGGGAGTTTTTCCTAGCCACCGTGCTTCTACTACTTTCGAGGGAGTTTTTCCCAGCCACTGTGCCTCTACTACTTTCTAGAGGGTTTTTCCTAGCCACCGTGCTTCTACTACTTTCTAGGGAATTTTTCCTAGCCACCGTGCTTCTACTACTTTCTAGGGAGTTTTTCCTAGCCACCGTGCTTCTACTACTTTCTAGGGAGTTTTTACTAGCCACCGTGCCTCTACTACTTTCTAGGGAGTTTTTCCTAGCCACCGTGCTTCTTCTATTTTCTAGGGAGTTTTTCCTAGCCACCGTGCTTCTACTACTTTCTAGGGATTTTTCCCAGCCACCGTGCGGCTACTACTTTCTAGGGAGTTTCTCCCAGCCACCGTGCTTCTACTACTTTCTAGGGAGTTTTTCCAGGCCACCGAGCTTCTACTACTTTCTAGGGAGTTTTTCCCAGCCACCGTGCTTTTACTACTTTCTAGTGAGTTTTTCACGGCCACCGTGCTTCTACTACTTTCTAGGGAGTTTTTCCTAGCCACCGTGCTTCTTCTATTTTCTAGGGAGTTTTTCCTAGCCACCGTGCTTCTACTACTTTCTAGGGAGTTTTTTTCCCAGCCACCGTGCATCTACTACTTTCTAGGGAGTTTCTCCTAGCCACCGTGCTTCTACTACTTTCTAGGGAGTTTTTCCTAGCCACCGTGCTTCTACTACTTTCTAGGGAGTTTTTCCCAGCCACCGTGCTTCTACTACTTTCTAGGGAGTTTTTCCCAGCCACCGTGCTTCTACTACTTTCTAGGGAGTTTTTCCCAGCCACCGTGCTTCTACTACTTTCTAGGGAGTTTTTCCTAGCCACCGTGCTTCTACTACTTTCTAGGGAGTTTTTCCTAGCCACCGTGCTGCTACTACTTTCTAGGGAGTTTTTCCTAGCCACCGTGCTTCTACTACTTTCTAGGGAGTTTTTCCTAGCCACCGTGCTGCTACTACTTTCTAGGGAGTTTTTCCCAGCCACCGTGCTTCTACTACTTTCTAGGGAGTTTTTCCTAGCCACCGTGCTTCTACTACTTTCTAGGAAGTTTTTCCTAGCCACCGTGCTTCTACTACTTTCTCGGGAGTTTTTCCCAGCCACCGTGCTTCTACTACTTTCTATGGAGTTTTTCCCAGCCACCGTGCTTCTACTACTTTCTAGGGAGTTTTTCCCAGCCACCGTGCTTCTACTACTTTCTAGGGAGTTTTTCCCAGCCACCGTGCTTCTACTACTTTCTAGGGAGTTTTTCCTAGCCACCGTGCTTCTACTACTTTCTAGGGAGTTTTTCCCAGCCACCGTGCCTCTACTACTTTCTAGGGAGTTTTTCCTAGCCACCGTGCCTCTACTACTTTCGAGGGAGTTTTTCCCAGCCACTGTGCCTCTACTACTTTCTAGAGGGTTTTTCCTAGCCACCGTGCTTCTACTACTTTCTAGGGAATTTTTCCTAGCCACCGTGCTTCTACTACTTTCTAGGGAGTTTTTCCTAGCCACCGTGCTTCTACTACTTTCTAGGGAGTTTTTACTAGCCACCGTGCCTCTACTACTTTCTAGGGAGTTTTTCCTAGCCACCGTGCTTCTTCTATTTTCTAGGGAGTTTTTCCTAGCCACCGTGCTTCTACTACTTTCTAGGGATTTTTCCCAGCCACCGTGCGGCTACTACTTTCTAGGGAGTTTCTCCCAGCCACCGTGCTTCTACTACTTTCTAGGGAGTTTTTCCAGGCCACCGAGCTTCTACTACTTTCTAGGGAGTTTTTCCCAGCCACCGTGCTTTTACTACTTTCTAGTGAGTTTTTCACGGCCACCGTGCTTCTACTACTTTCTAGGGAGTTTTTCCTAGCCACCGTGCTTCTACTATTTTCTAGGGAGTTTTTCCTAGCCACCGTGCTTCTACTACTTTCTAGGGAGTTTTTTTCCCAGCCACCGTGCATCTACTACTTTCTAGGGAGTTTCTCCTAGCCACCGTGCTTCTACTACTTTCTAGGGAGTTTTTCCTAGCCACCGTGCTTCTACTACTTTCTAGGGAGTTTTTCCCAGCCACCGTGCTTCTACTACTTTCTAGGGAGTTTTTCCAGGCCACCGAGCTTCTACTACTTTCTAGGGAGTTTTTCCCGGCCACCGTGCTTCTACTACTTTCTAGGGAGTTTTTCCCGGCCACCGTGCTTCTACTACTTTCTAGGGAGTTTTTCCCGGCCACCGTGCCTCTACTACTTTCTAGGGAGTTTTTCCCAGCCACCGTGCTTCTACTACTTTCTAGGGAGTTTTTCCTATTCACCGTGCTTCTACAACTTTCTAGGGAGTTTTTCCTAGCCACCGTGCTTCTACTACTTTCTAGGGAGTTTTTCCTAGCCACCGTGCTTCTACTACTTTCTAGGGAGACTTTCCTAGCCACTGTGCCTCTACTACTTTCTAGGGAGTTTTTCCCAGCCACCGTGCTTCTACTACTTTCTAGGGAGTTTTTCCTAGCCACCGTGCTTCCACTACTTTCTAGGGAGTTTTTACTAGCCACCGTGCTTCTACTACTTTCTAGGGAGTTTTTCCTAGCCACCGTGCTGCTACTACTTTCTAGGGAGTTTTTCCCGGCCACCGTGCTTCTACTACTTTCTAGGGAGTTTTTCCTAGCCACCGTGCTTCTACTACTTTCTAGGGAGTTTTTCCCAGCTACCGTGCCTCTACTACTTTCTAGGGAGTTTTTCCCAGCCACCGTGCATCTACTACTTTCTAGGGAGTTTTTCCCGGCCACCGTGCTTCTACTACTTTCTAGGGAGTTTTTCCCAGCCACCGTGCTTCTACTACTTTCTAGGGAGTTTTTCCTAACCACCTTCCCTTTACTACTTTCTAGGGAGTTTTTCCCAGCCACCGTGCTTCTACTACTTTCTAGGGAGTTTTTCCCAGCCACCGTGCTGCTACTACTTTCTAGGGAGTTTTTCCCAGCCACCATGCTTCTACTACTTCCAAGGGAGTTTTTACTAGCCACCGTGCTTCTACTACTTTCTCGGGAGTTTTTCCCAGCCACCGTGCTTCTACTACTTTCTAGGGAGTTTTTCCCAGCCACCGTGCTTCTACTACTTTCTAGGGAGTTTTTCCAAACCACCGTGCTTCTACTACTTTCTAGGGAGTTTTTCCCAGCCACCGTGCTTCTACTACTTTCTAGGGAGTTTTTCCAAGCCACCGTGCTTCTACTACTTTCTAGGGAGTTTTTCCCAGCCACCGTGCTTCTACTACTTTCTAGGGAGTTTTTCCCAGCCACCGTGCTTCTACTACTTTCTAGGGAGTTTTTCCCAGCCACCGTGCTTCTACTACTTTCTAGGGAGTTTTTCCCAGCCACCGTGCCTCTACTACTTTCTAGGGAGTTTTTCCAAGCCACCGTGCTTCTACTACTTTCTAGGGAGTTTTTCCCAGCCACCGTGCTTCTACTACTTTCTAGGGAGTTTTTCCTAGCCACCGTGCTTCTACTACTTTCTAGGGAGTTTTTCCCGGCCACCGTGCTTCTACTACTTTCTAGGGAGTTTTTCCTAGCCACCGTGCCTCTACTACTTTCTAGGGAGTTTTTCCCAGCCACCGTGCTTCTACTACTTTCTAGGGAGTTTTTCCCAGCCACCGTGCTTCTACTACTTTCTAGGGAGTTTTTCCTAGCCACCGTGCTTCTACTACTTTCTAGGGAGTTTTTCCTAGCCACCGTGCTGCTACTACTTTCTAGGGAGTTTTTCCTAGCCACCGTGCTTCTACTACTTTCTAGGGAGTTTTTCCTAGCCACCGTGCTGCTACTACTTTCTAGGGAGTTTTTCCCAGCCACCGTGCTTCTACTACTTTCTAGGGAGTTTTTCCTAGCCACCGTGCTTCTACTACTTTCTAGGGAGTTTTTCCTAGCCACCGTGCTTCTACTACTTTCTCGGGAGTTTTTCCCAGCCACCGTGCTTCTACTACTTTCTATGGAGTTTTTCCCCAGCCACCGTGCTTCTACTACTTTCTAGGGAGTTTTTCCCAGCCACCGTGCTTCTACTACTTTCTAGGGAGTTTTTCCCAGCCACCGTGCTTCTACTACTTTCCAGGGAGTTTTTCCCAGCCACCGTGCTTCTACTACTTTCTAGGGAGTTTTTCCTAGCCACCGTGCTTCTACTACTTTCTAGGGAGTTTTTCCCAGCCACCGTGCCTCTACTACTTTATAGGGAGTTTTTCCTAGCCACCGTGCCTCTACTACTTTCGAGGGAGTTTTTCCCAGCCACTGTGCCTCTACTACTTTCTAGAGGGTTTTTCCTAGCCACCGTGCCTCTACTACTTTCTAGGGAATTTTTCCTAGCCACCCTGCTTCTACTACTTTCTAGGGAGTTTTTCCTAGCCACCGTGCTTCTACTACTTTCTAGGGAGTTTTTACTAGCCACCGTGCCTCTACTACTTTCTAGGGAGTTTTTCCTAGCCACCGTGCTTCTTCTATTTTCTAGGGAGTTTTTCCTAGCCACCGTGCTTCTACTACTTTCTAGGGAGTTTTTCACAGCCACCGTGCATCTACTACTTTCTAGGGAGTTTCTCCCAGCCACCGTGCTTCTACTACTTTCTAGGGAGTTTTTCCAGGCCACCGAGCTTCTACTACTTTCTAGGGAGTTTTTCCCAGCCACCGTGCTTTTACTACTTTCTAGTGAGTTTTTCACGGCCACCGTGCTTCTACTACTTTTTAGGGAGTTTTTCCCGGCCACCGTGCTTCTACTACTTTCTAGGGAGTTTTTCCCAGCCACCGTGCTTCTACTACTTTCTAGGGAGTTTTTCCAGGCCACCGAGCTTCTACTACTTTCTAGGGAGTTTTTCCCGGCCACCGTGCTTCTACTACTTTCTAGGGAGTTTTTCCCGGCCACCGTGCTTCTACTACTTTCTAGGGAGTTTTTCCCGGCCACCGTGCTTCTACTACTTTCTAGGGAGTTTTTCCCAGCCACCGTGCCTCTACTACTTTCTAGGGAGTTTTTCCCAGCCACCGTGCTTCTACTACTTTCTAGGGAGTTTTTCCTAGCCACCGTGCTTCCACTACTTTCTAGGGAGTTTTTCCCAGCCACCGTGCTTCTACTACTTTCTAGGGAGTTTTTCCTAGCCACCGTGCTGCTACTACTTTCTAGGGAGTTTTTCCCAGCCACCGTGCTTCTACTACTTTCTAGGGAGTTTTTCCTAGCCACCGTGCTTCTACTACTTTCTAGGGAGTTTTTCCCAGCCACCGTGCTTCTACTACTTTCTAGGGAGTTTTTCCCAGCCACCGTGCTTCTACTACTTTCCAGGGAGTTTATCCCAGCCACCGTGCTTCTACTACTTTCTAGGGAGTTTTTCCTAGCCACCGTGCTTCTACTACTTTCTAGGGAGTTTTTCCCAGCCACCGTGCTTCTACTACTTTCTAGGGAGTTTTTCCTAGCCACCCTGCTTCTACTACTTTCTAGGGAGTTTTTCCTAGCCACCGTGCTTCTACTACTTTCTAGGGAGTTTTTCCTAGCCACCGTGCTTCTACTACTTTCTCGGGAGTTTTTCCCAGCCACCGTGCTTCTACTACTTTCTATGGAGTTTTTCCCCAGCCACCGTGCTTCTACTACTTTCTAGGGAGTTTTTCCCAGCCACCGTGCTTCTACTACTTTCTAGGGAGTTTTTCCCAGCCACCGTGCTTCTACTACTTTCCAGGGAGTTTATCCCAGCCACCGTGCTTCTACTACTTTCTAGGGAGTTTTTCCTAGCCACCGTGCTTCTACTACTTTCTAGGGAGTTTTTCCCAGCCACCGTGCCTCTACTACTTTCTAGGGAGTTTTTCCCAGCCACCGTGCTTCTACTACTTTCTAGGGAGTTTTTCCTAGCCACCGTGCTTCCACTACTTTCTAGGGAGTTTTTCCCAGCCACCGTGCTTCTACTACTTTCTAGGGAGTTTTTCCTAGCCACCGTGCTGCTACTACTTTCTAGGGAGTTTTTCCCAGCCACCGTGCTTCTACTACTTTCTAGGGAGTTTTTCCTAGCCACCGTGCTTCTACTACTTTCTAGGGAGTTTTTCCCAGCCACCGTGCTTCTACTACTTTCTAGGGAGTTTTTCCCAGCCACCGTGCTTCTACTACTTTCCAGGGAGTTTTTCCCAGCCACCGTGCTTCTACTACTTTCTAGGGAGTTTTTCCTAGCCACCGTGCTTCTACTACTTTCTAGGGAGTTTTTCCCAGCCACCGTGCCTCTACTACTTTCTAGGGAGTTTTTCCTAGCCACCGTGCCTCTACTACTTTCGAGGGAGTTTTTCCCAGCCACTGTGCCTCTACTACTTTCTAGAGGGTTTTTCCTAGCCACCGTGCTTCTACTACTTTCTAGGGAATTTTTCCTAGCCACCCTGCTTCTACTACTTTCTAGGGAGTTTTTCCTAGCCACCGTGCTTCTACTACTTTCTAGGGAGTTTTTACTAGCCACCGTGCCTCTACTACTTTCTAGGGAGTTTTTCCTAGCCACCGTGCTTCTTCTATTTTCTAGGGAGTTTTTCCTAGCCACCGTGCTTCTACTACTTTCTAGGGAGTTTTTCACAGCCACCGTGCATCTACTACTTTCTAGGGAGTTTCTCCCAGCCACCGTGCTTCTACTACTTTCTAGGGAGTTTTTCCAGGCCACCGAGCTTCTACTACTTTCTAGGGAGTTTTTCCCAGCCACCGTGCTTTTACTACTTTCTAGTGAGTTTTTCACGGCCACCGTGCTTCTACTACTTTTTAGGGAGTTTTTCCCGGCCACCGTGCTTCTACTACTTTCTAGGGAGTTTTTCCCAGCCACCGTGCTTCTACTACTTTCTAGGGAGTTTTTCCAGGCCACCGCGCTTCTACTACTTTCTAGGGAGTTTTTCCCGGCCACCGTGCTTCTACTACTTTCTAGGGAGTTTTTCCCGGCCACCGTGCTTCTACTACTTTCTAGGGAGTTTTTCCCGGCCACCGTGCTTCTACTACTTTCTAGGGAGTTTTTCCCAGCCACCGTGCCTCTACTACTTTCTAGGGAGTTTTTCCCAGCCACCGTGCCTCTACTACTTTCTAGGGAGACTTTCCTAGCCACTGTGCCTCTACTACTTTCTAGGGAGTTTTTCCCAGCCACCGTGCTTCTACTACTTTCTAGGGAGTTTTTCCTAGCCACCGTGCTTCCACTACTTTCTAGGGAGTTTTTCCCAGCCACCGTGCTTCTACTACTTTCTAGGGAGTTTTTCCTAGCCACCGTGCTGCTACTACTTTCTAGGGAGTTTTTCCCAGCCACCGTGCTTCTACTACTTTCTAGGGAGTTTTTCCTAGCCACCGTGCTTCTACTACTTTCTAGGGAGTTTTTCCCAGCCACCGTGCTTCTACTACTTTCTAGGGAGTTTTTCCCAGCCACCGTGCTTCTACTACTTTCCAGGGAGTTTATCCCAGCCACCGTGCTTCTACTACTTTCTAGGGAGTTTTTCCTAGCCACCGTGCTTCTACTACTTTCTAGGGAGTTTTTCCCAGCCACCGTGCTTCTACTACTTTCTAGGGAGTTTTTCCTAGCCACCCTGCTTCTACTACTTTCTAGGGAGTTTTTCCTAGCCACCGTGCTTCTACTACTTTCTAGGGAGTTTTTACTAGCCACCGTGCTTCTACTACTTTCTAGGGAGTTTTTTTCCCAGCCACCGTGCTTCTACTACTTTCTAGGGAGTTTCTCCTAGCCACCATGCTTTTACTACTTTCTAGTGAGTTTTTCACGGTCACCGTGCTTCTAGTACTTTCTAGGGAGTTTTTCCCGGCCACCGTGCTTCTACTACTTTCTAGGGAGTTTTTCCCAGCCACCGTGCTTCTACTACTTTCTAGGGAGTTTTTCCAGGCCACCGAGCTTCTACTACTTTCTAGGGAGTTTTTCCCGGCCACCGTGCTTCTACTACTTTCTAGGGAGTTTTTCCCGGCCACCGTGCTTCTACTACTTTCTAGGGAGTTTTTCCCGGCCACCGTGCCTCTACTACTTTCTAGGGAGTTTTTCCCAGCCACCGTGCTTCTACTACTTTCTAGGGAGTTTTTCCTATTCACCGTTCTTCTACTACTTTCTAGGGAGTTTTTCCCAGCCACCGTGCTTCTACTACTTCCTAGGGAGTTTTTCCCAGCCACCGTGCTTCTACTACTTTCTAGGGAGTTTTTCCCAGCCACCGTGCTTCTACTACTTTCTAGGGAGTTTTTCCCAGCTACCGTGCTTCTACTACTTTCTAGGGAGTTTTTCCTAGCCACCGTGCTTCTACTACTTTCTAGGGAGTTTTTCCTAGCCACCGTGCTTCTACTACTTTCTAGGGAGTTTTTCCCAGCCACCGTGCTTCTACTACTTTCTAGGGAGTTTTTCCCAGCCACCGTGCCTCTACTACTTTCTAGGGAGTTTTTCCCGGCCACCGTGCTTCTACTACTTTCTAGGGAGTTTTTCCTAGCCACCGTGCTTCTACTACTTTCTAGGGAGTTTTTCCCAGCCACCGTGCTTCTACTACTTTCTAGGGAGTTTTTCCCAGCCACCGTGCTTCTACTACTTTCCAGGGAGTTTTTCCCAGCCACCGTGCTTCTACTACTTTCTAGGAAGTTTTTCCCAGCCACCGTGCTTCTACTACTTTCTAGGGAGTTTTTCCCAACCACTGTGCTTCTACTACTTTCTAGGGAGTTTTTCCTAGCCACCGTGCTTCTACTACTTTCTAGGGAGTTTTTCCTAGCCACCGTGCTTCTACTACTTTCTAGGGAGTTTTTCCCAGCCACCGTGCTTCTACTACTTTCTAGGGAGTTTTTGCCAGCCACCGTCCCTCTACTACTTTATAGGGAGTTCTTCCCGGCCACCGTGCTTCTACTACTTTCTAGGGAGTTTTTCCCAGCCACCGTGCTTCTACTACTTTCTAGGGAGTTTTTCCCGGCCACCGTGCTTCTACTACTTTCTAGGGAGTTTTTCCTAGCCACCGTGCTTCTACTACTTTCTAGGGAGTTTTTCCTAGCCACTGTGCTGCTACTACTTTCTAGGGAGTTTTTCCCAGCCACCGTGCTTCTACTACTTTCTAGGGAGTTTTTCCTAGCCACCGTGCTTCTACTACTTTCTAGGGAGTTTTTCCTAGCCACCGTGCTTCTACTACTTTCTCTGGAGTTTTTCCCAGCCACCGTGCTTCTACTAATTTCCAGGGAGTTTTTCCCAGCCACCGTGCTTCTACTACTTTCTAGGGAGTTTTTCCTAGCCACCGTGCTTCTACTACTTTCTAGGGAGTTTTTCCCAGCCACCGTGCTTCTACTACTTTCTAGGGAGTTTTTCCCAGCCACCGTGCATCTACTACTTTCTAGGGAGTTTTTCCCAGCCACCGTGCTTCTACTACTTTCTAGGGAGTTTTTCCCAGCCACCGTGCTTCTACTACTTTCTAGGGAGTTTTTCCCAGCCACCGTGCTTCTACTACTTTCCAGGGAGTTTATCCCAGCCACCGTGCCTCTACTACTTTCTAGGGAGTTTTTCCTAGCCACCGTGCTTCTACTACTTTCTAGGGAGTTTTTCCCAGCCACCGTGCTTCTACTACTTTCTAGGGAGTTTTTCCTAGCCACCCTGCCTCTACTACTTTCTAGGGAGTTTTTCCTAGCCACCGTGCTTCTACTACTTTCTAGGGAGTTTTTACTAGCCACCGTGCCTCTACTACTTTCTAGGGAGTTTTTCCTAGCCACCGTGCTTCTACTATTTTCTAGGGAGTTTTTCCTAGCCACCGTGCTTCTACTACTTTCTAGGGAGTTTTTCCCAGCCACCGTGCTTCTACTACTTTCTAGGGAGTTTTTCACGGCCACCGTGCTTCTAGTACTTTCTAGGGAGTTTTTCCCGGCCACCGTGCTTCTACTACTTTCTAGGGAGTTTTTCCCAGCCACCGTGCTTCTACTACTTTCTAGGGAGTTTTTCCAGGCCACCGAGCTTCTACTACTTTCTAGGGAGTTTTTCCCGGCCACCGTGCTTCTACTACTTTCTAGGGAGTTTTTCCCGGCCACCGTGCTTCTACTACTTTCTAGGGAGTTTTTCCCGGCCACCGTGCCTCTACTACTTTCTAGGGAGTTTTTCCCAGCCACCGTGCTTCTACTACTTTCCAGGGAGTTTATCCCAGCCACCGTGCTTCTACTACTTTCTAGGGAGTTTTTCCTAGCCACCGTGCTTCTACTACTTTCTAGGGAGACTTTCCTAGCCACTGTGCTTCTACTACTTTCTAGGGAGTTTTTCCTAGCCACCGTGCTTCTACTACTTTCTAGGGAGTTTTTCCCAGCCACCGTGCTTCTACTACTTTCCAGGGAGTTTATCCCAGCCACCGTGCTTCTACTACTTTCTAGGGAGTTTTTCCTAGCCACCGTGCTTCTACTACTTTCTAGGGAGTTTTTCCCAGCCACCGTGCTTCTACTACTTTCTAGGGAGTTTTTCCTAGCCACCCTGCTTCTACTACTTTCTAGGGAGTTTTTCCTA
>NW_027256266.1:0-19622 GCF_045679555.1 Salvelinus alpinus
GCACCCCCTATCCCAAAGAAGTTTTAACCAGGTAGGGAAGTTGAGAACATGTTCTCATTTACAATTGCGACCTGGCCAAGATAAAGCAAAGCAGTTCGACACATATAACAACACATAGTTACACATGGAGTAAAACAAACATACAGTCAATAATACAGTGAAAAATAAGTTTATATACAATGTGAGCAAGTGAGGTGAGATAAGGGAGGTGAAGGCAAACAAAATATATTTATAAATAAATAAAAATATAAAAAAGGCCATGGTGGCGAAGTAAATACAACATAGCAAGTAAAAACACTGGAATGGTAGATGTGCAGCTGAAGAATGTGCAATGTAGAGATAGAAATAATGGGGTGCAAAGGAGCAAAATAAATAAATAAATACAGTAGGTAAAGAGGTAGTTGTTTGGGCTAAATTATAGATGGGCTATGTACAGGTGCAGTAATCTATGAGCTGCTCTGACAGCTGGTGCTTAAAGCAAAATTAACATCCTACATAATGCTTACATGAATAGACCCTTCATTAGCATCTAAAATGGTCTCTGATACTTATGATTGGCTGCTGTCTGTTAAATGCTCTACCTTGGGTGTCTCTAGTATGGAACCGTGAAATGCAGGGACTGGGACATGACCTTAACTGGGATACAATCTGGGTGTCACAGTTCTGGTCACATGTTTTGGGAATGTCCTGTGGTGTCTCAGTTCTGGTCACATGTTTTGGGAATGTCCTGTGGTGTCTCAGTTCTGTTCACATGTTTTGGGAATGTCCTATGGTGTCTCAGTTCTGGTCACATGTTTTGGGAATGTCCTGTGGTGTCTCAGTTCTGGTCACATGTTTTGGGAATGTCCTGTGGTGTCCCAGTTCTGGTCACATGTTTTGGGAATGTCCTGAGGTGTCTCAGTTTTGGTCACATGTTTTGGGAATGTCCTGAGGTGTCTCAGTTCTGGTCACATGTTTTGGGAATGTCCTGAGGTGTCCCAGTTCTGGTCACATGTTTTGGGAATGTCCTGTGGTGTCCCAGTTCTGGTCACATGTTTTGGGAATGTCCTGAGGTGTCTCAGTTTTGGTCACATGTTTTGGGAATGTCCTGAGGTGTCTCAGTTCTGGTCACATGTTTTGGGAATGTCCTGAGGTGTCTCAGTTCTGGTCACATGTTTTGGGAATGTCCTGTAGTGTCCCAGTTCTGTATTTCCTTCCAAAATGATGGGTTTCCCTGTGAACAAATATCCACCTTTTATTTTTGTTGAATGATGACTTCAGAAAATAATCATTTATGTTTAAAAGCAGTAAAAAAGGTTAGTTAGTTTCCTTAGTGCTTGGATTACCCCTACAATCCTCTCGCCTCAAACATGGTTATCATCCTTTCCAGATATTGTTTGTATAGAGCGATCATTGGCCGTGATAAACACAACTCGGGGAAATACAGTTGAGGCATAATGTAAAACTCTATCAAAAATCGAAAACTATTTAACCAAGCAATAGACTTACATGGTAATTAAGTGAGAATAATATAGAATATTTTGTATTGTAAACTCTACTTCCTTTCTGTAAATGTCATATTGTGCACTCAAATAATTGAGTCCTGACATGTAAATAGTTGTCTTGTATGTTCGTGTTGTCATGTCGACTAGTATTTGTAACGTGATCCTTGTGTATTTGCATATTGTGAAAAAAAAATGTTGATCACCAAACAATAAAGAAATCTGTCATTATTTTTGACATTCTTGCCAAGGAGATCTTAGTTGCAAAATGTTTAATCTAAGATGTTTGGTTTAGTATTTTTCAATAAAAAAAATGGCATGAGAAATTACATGAAAACAAAGCATTGGGAAGCATTTCTGGGTGAGGGAGGATACGGGAGGGTGGATGGGACTGCATACATTTATTTGATTGTTTTTTTATTTGTATATGATGATAGTGAGAAGGAAGAGGGAGGAGAAGAGAAAAGGGCGAGGAGGGAGAGGGAGGAAGAGAAGAGGAGAAGAGGGAGAGGGAGGAGAAGAGAGAGAGGGAGAAGGAGAGGAGAGAGGGGGGGAGGATGAGAGAGAGGGGGGAGGAGGCGAGAGAGGGAGGAGAGAGTGAGTTAAGAGGAGAAAAGATGAAAGGAAGGAGTAATGTAGATGGAATGGGAGCGGAGTGAGGGACAGGAGCGGAGTGAGGGACAGGAGAGGAGAGGCGCGGAGTGAGGGCCAGGAGAGGAGCGGAGTGAGGGACAGGAGAGGAGCGGAGTGAGGGACAGGAGAGGAGCGGAGTGAGGGACAGGAGAGGAGCGGAGTGAGGTTCTGGAGCAGAGCGGAGTTAGGGACAGGAGAGGAGCAGGAGTGAGGGACAGGAGAGGAGCAGGAGCGAGGGACAGGAGAGGAGCAGGAGTGAGGGACATGAGCGGAGTGAGGGACAGGAGAGGAGCGGAGTGATGGACAGGAGAGGAGCAGGAGTGATGGACAGGAGAGGAGCAGGAGTGAGGGAAAGGAGAGGAGCAGGAGTGAGGGACAGGAGAGGAGCGGAGTGAGGGACAGGAGAGGAGCGGAGTGAGGGACAGGAGAGGAGCAGGAGTGAGGGACAGGAGAGGAGCAGGAGTGAGGGACAGGAGAGGAGCAGGAGTGAGGGACAGGAGAGGAGCGGAGTGAGGGACAGGAGAGGAGCGGAGTGAGGGACAGGAGAGGAGCAGAGGCAGGGAGCTGAATGACTGACGGTAATGGGGTCTGACTAGGAGCAGATAGCAAGAGTAGCCAGAACACACTGAGCTGCCATATTGATGTCCACGTCTGCCAGCTAGACTAACAGAGCAGAAAAATGATGCTGCCAACCAACGCTGCTGCCGCCGCATGTCCAACCTACCTGAGCTGCTTCCTAAATGGCACTTCACAGACCATAGGCCTATGTTTAAGAGTAGTACTGTATTGAACACCATAGACCTATGTTTAAGAGTAGTACTGTATTGAACACCATAGACCATAGGCCTATGTTTAAGAGTAGTACTGTATTGAACACTATAGACCTATGTTTAAGAGTAGTACTGTATTGAACACCATAGACCATAGACCTATGTTTAAGAGTAGTACTGTATTGAACACCATAGGCCTATGTTTAAGAGTAGTACTGTATTGAACACTATAGACCATAGGCCTATGTTTAAGAGTAGTGCTGTATTGAACACTATAGACCATAGGCCTATGTTTAAGAGTAGTACTGTATTGAACACTATAGACCATAGGTCTATGTTTAAGAGTAGTACTGTATTGAACACTATAGACCATAGACCTATGTTTAAGAGTAGTACTGTATTGAACACCATAGGCCTATGTTTAAGAGTAGTACTGTATTGAACACCATAGACCATAGGCCTATGTTTAAGAGTAGTACTGTATTGAACACCATAGACCATAGGCCTATGTTTAAGAATAGTACTGTATTGAACACTATAGACCATAGACCTATGTTTAAGAGTAGTACTGTATTGAACACCATAGGCCTATGTTTAAGAGTAGTACTGTATTGAACACTATAGTCCATAGGCCTATGTTTAAGATTAGTACTGTATTGAACACTATAGACCATAGGCCTATGTTTAAGAGTAGTACTGTATTGAACACCATAGACCATAGGCCTATGTTTAAGAGTAGTGCTGTATTGAACACTATAGACCATAGACCTATGTTTAAGAGTAGTACTGTATTGAACACTATAGACCATAGACCTATGTTTAAGAGTAGTACTGTATTGAACACCATAGACCATAGGCCTATGTTTAAGAGTAGTACTGTATTGAACACTATAGGCCTATGTTTAAGAGTAGTACTGTATTGAACACCATAGACCATAGGCCTATGTTTAAGAGTAGTACTGTATTGAACACTATAGGCCTATGTTTAAGAGTAGTACTGTATTGAACACCATAGACCATAGGCCTATGTTTAAGAGTAGTACTGTATTGAACACCATAGACCATAGGCCTATGTTTAAATATAGGAGGAATTTATAATCTACAGACAGAGAGAGATATGGGAGGAGGATAAAGTTTACAGTCTGAGAGAGAGAGATACGGGAGGAGAATAAAGTTTACAGTCTGAGAGAGAGAGATAAGGGAGGAGGATAAAGTTTACAGTCTGAGAGAGAGAGATACGGGAGGAGGATACAGTTTACAGTCTGAGAGAGAGAGATATGGGAGGAGGCAAAAGTTTACAGTCTGAGAGAGAGAGAAATGGGAGGAGGCAAAAGTTTACAGTCTGAGAGCGAGAGATATGGGAGGAGGATAAAGTTTACAGTCAGAGAGAGAGAGATACGGGAGGAGGATAAAGTTTACAGTCTGAGAGAGAGAGAGATACGGGAGGAGGATAAAGTTTACAGTCTGAGAGAGAGAGAGATACGGGAGGAGGATAAAGTTTACAGTCTGAGAGAGAGAGATACGGGAGGAGGATAAAGTTTACAGTCTGAGAGAGAGAGATACGGGAGGAGGATAAAGTTTACAGTCTGAGAGAGAGAGATACGGGAGGAGGATAAAGTTTACAGTCTGAGAGAGAGAGATACGGGAGGAGGATAAAGTTTACAGTCTGAGAGAGAGAGATACGGGAGGAGGATAAAGTTTACAGTCTGAGAGAGAGAGATACGGGAGGAGGATGAAGTTTACAGTCTGAGAGAGAGAGATATGGGAGGAGGATGAAGTTTACAGTCTGAGAGAGAGAGATACGGGAGGAGGATAAAGTTTACAGTCTGAGAGAGAGAGATACGGGAGGAGGATAAAGTTTACAGTCTGAGAGAGAGAGATACGGGAGGAGGATAAAGTTTACAGTCTGAGAGAGAGAGATACGGGAGGAGGCAAAGGTTTACAGTCTGAGAGAGAGAGATACGGGAGGAGGATAAAGTTTACAGTCTGAGAGAGAGAGAGATACGGGAGGAGGATAAAGTTTACAGTCTGAGAGAGAGAGATACGGGAGGAGGATAAAGTTTACAGTCTGAGAGAGAGAGATACGGGAGGAGGATAAAGTTTACAGTCTGAGAGAGAGAGATACGGGAGGAGGATAAAGTTTACAGTCTGAGAGAGAGAGATACGGGAGGAGGATAAAGTTTACAGTCTGAGAGAGAGAGATACGGGAGGAGGATGAAGTTTACAGTCTGAGAGAGAGAGATACGGGAGGAGGATAAAGTTTACAGTCTGAGAGAGAGAGAGATACGGGAGGAGGATAAAGTTTACAGTCTGAGAGAGAGAGATACGGGAGGAGGATAAAGTTAACAGTCTGAGAGAGAGAGAGATACGGGAGGAGGATAAAGTTTACAGTCTGAGAGAGAGAGATACGGGAGGAGGATAAAGTTTACAGTCTGAGAGAGAGAGATACGGGAGGAGGCAAAAGTTTACAGTCCGAGAGAGAGAGATACGGGAGGAGGATAAAGTTTACAGTCTGAGAGAGAGAGATACGGGAGGAGGATAAAGTTTACAGTCTGAGAGAGAGAGAGATACGGGAGGAGGATAAAGTTTACAGTCTGAGAGAGAGAGATACGGGAGGAGGATAAAGTTTACAGTCTGAGAGAGAGAGATACGGGAGGAGGATAAAGTTTACAGTCTGAGAGAGAGAGATACGGGAGGAGGATAAAGTTTACAGTCTGAGAGAGAGAGATACGGGAGGAGGATGAAGTTTACAGTCTGAGAGAGAGAGATACGGGAGGAGGATGAAGTTTACAGTCTGAGAGAGAGAGATACGGGAGGAGGATAAAGTTTACAGTCTGAGAGAGAGAGATACGGGAGGAGGATGAAGTTTACAGTCTGAGAGAGAGAGATACGGGAGGAGGATAAAGTTTACAGTCTGAGAGAGAGAGAGATACGGGAGGAGGATAAAGTTTACAGTCTGAGAGAGAGAGATACGGGAGGAGGATAAAGTTTACAGTCTGAGAGAGAGAGAGATACGGGAGGAGGATAAAGTTTACAGTCTGAGAGAGAGAGATACGGGAGGAAGATGAAGTTTACAGTCTGAGAGAGAGAGATACGGGAGGAGTTTAAAGTTTACAGTCTGAGAGAGAGAGATACAGGAGGAGTTTAAAGTTTACATTCTGAGTGAGAGATACGGGAGGAGGATAAAGTTTATAGTCTGAGAGAGAGAGATACGGGAGGAGGCAAAAGTTTACAGTCAGAGATATCGGAGGACTTTATAGTTTACAGTCAGAGAGATAAGGGATTAGGTTATAATTTACAGTCAGAGAGATAGATATGGGAGGAGTTTACCGTTCACAGTCAGTGAGAGATGTATGGGAGGAGGATATAGTTGACATCCTGAGAGAGACAGATGGAGAATTTTAGAGTTTACAATCTTAGAGATACATTTGGTAGGAGTTATTTTTTACAGTCAGAGAGATATATGGGAGGACGATATAGTTTACAGTCAGAGATATGGGAAGATTTTATAGTTTACAGTCAGAGAGAGAGATATGGGAGGAGGTTTAATCTTTTTGTATGAGAGAGAGATATGGTTGGAGGTTAAAGTTAAGTCAGAGACAGAGATGTGGGAGATTTATTTTTATTTTTATTTATTTAACCTTTATTTAACCAGGTAGGCAAATTGAGAACACGTTCTCATTTACAATTGCGACCTGGCCAAGATAAAGCAAAGCAGTTCGACACATACAACAACACATAGTTACACATGGAGTAAAACAAACATATAGTCAATAATACAGTGAAAAAAAAATAAGTCTATATACAATGTGAGCAAGTGAGGTGAGATAAGGGAGGTGAAGGCAAACAAATATATGTATAAATAAATAAAATAAATAAATAAAAATATAAAAGGCCATGGAGGTGAAGTGAATACAACACAGCAAGTAAAATAAAACTAAAAAAAAACCCTGGAATGGTTGGTTTGCAGCGGAAGAAAGTGCAAACTAGAGACAGAAAATAATGGGGTGCAAAGGAGCAAAATAAATTTATAAAATAAATACAGTAGGTAAAGAGGTAGTTGTTTGGGCTAAATTGTAGATGGGTTATGTACAGGTGCAGTAATCTATGAGCTGCTCTGACAGCTGGTGCTTAAAGCTAGTGAGGGAGATAGGTGTTTCCAATTTCAGAGATTTTTGTAGTTCGTTCCAGTCATTGGCAGCAGAGAACTGGAAGGAGAGGCGTCCAAAGGAAGAATTGGTTTTGGGGGTGACTAGAGAGATATACCTGCTGGAGCGCGTGCTACAGATAGGTGCTTCTATGGTGACCAGCGAGCAGAGATAAGGGGGGACTTTACCTAGCAGGGTCTTGTAGATGACCTGGAACCAGTGGGTTTGGCGACGAGTATGAAGCGAGGGCCAGCCAACGAGAGTGTACAGGTCGCAGTGGTGGGTAGTATATGGGGCTTTGGTGACAAAACGGATGGCACTGTGATAGACTGCATCCAATTTATTGAGTAGGGTTTTGGAGGCTATTTTGTAAATGACATCACCGAAGTCGAGGATTGGTAGGATGGTCAGTTTTACAAGGGTATGTTTGGCAGCATGAGTAAAGGATGCTTTGTTGCGGAATAGGAAGCCAATTCTAGATTTGACTTTGGATTGGAGATGTTTGATGTGAGTCTGGAAGGAGAGTTTACAGTCTAACCAGACACCTAGGTATTTGTAGTTGTCCACATATTCTAAGTCAGAACCGTCCAAAGTAGTGATGTTGGACAGGCGGGCAGGGGCAGGCAGCGATCGGTTGAAGAGCATGCATTTGGTTTTACTTGTATTTAAGAGCAGTTGGAGGCCACGGAAGGAGAGTTGTATGGCATTGAAGCTCGCCTGGAGAGTTGTTAACACAGTGTCAAAAGAAGGGCCAGAAGTATACAGAATAGTGTCGTCTGCGTAGAGGTGGATCAGAGAATCACCAGCAGCAAGAGCGACATCATTGATGTATACAGAGAAGAGAGTCGGTCCAAGAATTGAACCCTGTGGCACCCCCATAGAGACTGCCAGAGGCCCGGACAACAGACCCTCCGATTTGACACACTGAACTCGATCAGAGAAGTAGTTGGTGAACCAGGCGAGGCAATCATTAGAGAAACCAAGGCTGTCGAGTCTGCCAATGAGGATGTGGTGATTGACAGAGTCAAAAGCCTTGGCCAGGTCAATGAATACGGCTGCACAGTATTGTTTCCTATCGATGGCGGTTACGATGTCGTTTATGACCTTGAGCGTGGCTGAGGTGCACCCATGACCAGCTCTGAAACCAGATTGCATAGCGGAGAAGGTGTGGTGGGATTCGAAATGGTCGGTAATCTGTTTGTTGACTTGGCTTTCGAAGACCTTAGAAAGGCAGGGTAGGATAGATATAGGTCTGTAGCAGTTAGGGTCAAGGGTGTCCCCCCCTTTGAAGAGGGGGATAACCGCAGCTGCTTTCCAATCTTTGGGGATCTCGGACGACACGAAAGAGAGGTTGAAGAGGCTAGTAATAGGGGTGGCAACAATTTCAGCAGATAGTTTTAGAAAGAAAGGGTCCAGATTATCTAGCCCGGCTGATTTGTAAGGGTCCAGATTTTGCAGCTCATTTAGGACATCAGCTGACTGTATTTGGGAGAAAGAGAAATGGGGGAAGCTTGGGCGAGTAGCAGAGGGGAGGGCAGTGCTGTTGTCCGGGGTAGGGGCAGCCAGATGGAAAGCATGGCCAGCCGTGGAAAAATGCTTATTGAAATTCTCAATTATAGTGGATTTGTCGGTGGTGACAGTGTTTCCTATCTTCAGAGCGGTTGGAAGCTGGGAGGAGGTGTTCTTATTCTCCATGGACTTTACGGTGTCCCAGAACTTTTTTGAATTTGTGTTGCAGGAAGCAAATTTCTGCTTGAAAAAGCTAGCCTTGGCTGTTCTAACTGCCTGTGTATATTGGTTTCTGGCTTCCCTGAAAAGTTGCATATCACGGGGGCTGTTTGATGCTAATGCAGAACGCCATAGGATGTTTTTCTGTTGGTTAAGGGCAGTCAGGTCAGGAGAGAACCAAGGGCTATATCTGTTCCTGGTTCTAAATTTCTTGAATGGGGCATGCTTATTCAAGATGGTGAGGAAGGCATTTTTAAAAAATGACCAGGCATCCTCTACTGACGGGATGAGATCGATATCCTTCCAGGATACCCCGGCCAGGTCGATTAGAAAGGCCTGCTCGCTGAAGTGTTTCAGGGAGCGTTTGACAGTGATGAGTGGAGGTCGTTTGACCGCTGACCCATTACGGATACAGGCAATGAGGCAGTGATCGCTGAGATCTTGGTTGAAAACAGCAGAGGTGTATTTGGAGGGCAAGTTTGTTAGGATGATATCTATGAGGGTACCCGAGTTTACGGAATTGGGGTGGTACCTGGTAGGTTCATTGATAATTTGTGTGAGATTGAGGGCATCAAGCTTAGATTGTAGGGTGGCTGGGGTTTTGAGCATGTTCAAATTTAGGTCGCCTAGCAGCACGAACTCTGAAGATAGATGGGGGGCAATCAGTTCACATATAGTGTCCAGAGCACAGCTGGGGGCAGAGGGTGGTCTATAGCAGGCGGCAACGGTGAGAGACTTGTTTTTAGAGAGGTGGATTTTTAAAAGTAGAAGTTCAAATTGTTTGGGAACAGACCTGGATAGTAAGATAGAACTCTGCAGGCAGTCTTTGCAGTAGATTGCAACACCGCCCCCTTTGGCCGTTCTATCTTGTCTGAAAATCTTGTAATTGGGGATGAAAATATCTGAGTTTTTGGTGGTCTTTCTAAGCCAGGATTCAGACACGGCTAAAACATCCGGGTTGGCAGAGTGTGCTAAAGCAGTGAACAAAACAAACTTAGGGAGGAGGCTTCTAATGTTAACATGCATGAAGCCAAGGCTATTACGGTTACAGAAGTCATCAAAAGAGAGCGCCTGGGGAATAGGAGTGGAGCCAGGTACTGCAGGGCCTGGATTCACCTCTACATCACCAGAGGAACAGAGGAGGAGTAGGATAAGGGTACGGCTAAAAGCTATGAGAATTGGTCGCCTAGAGCTACTGGAGCAGAGAGTAAGAGGAGGTTTCTGGGGGCGATAAAATAGTTTAAAGGAATAATGTACAGACAAAGGTATGGTAGGATGTGAATACAGTGGAGGTAGACCTAGGTATTGAGTAATGATGAGAGAGATATTGTCTCTAGAAACATCATTGAAACCAGGTGATGTCATCGCATATGTGGGTGGTGGAACTGAGAGGTTGGATATGGTATAGTGAACAGGGCTAGAATCTCTACAGTGAAATAAGCCAATAAACATTAACCAGAACAGCAATGGACAAGGCATATTTACATTAAGGAGAGGCATGCTTAATCGGGTGATCAATAAGGGTCCAGTGAGTACAGGTTGGTTGGGGTCGTGGCGATCCAGACAGCTGGCCGGGTATGTGGCTCTCGGTAGCAGCATGGGATGGAGGTCTGTTTGTAGATACCTCGTGCGTTTCCGTCGGTAAGTTAGTGGGGTTCCGTGTAGTGGGGTTCCGTGTGGAAGAGGGGATCAATCCAAATTGGCAGAATAGATATAGTGACCCAAGGAGAAAAAAAATAAATAAAAAATAAAAATAAAAATAAATAATAGTTGTCCGGTATGCTTATTCAGGTAGCAGCCGATAAGACAGCTAACGATTAGCGGGCCTCAGGTGAGCGTTCAGGTAACGTCGGGACGGAGGTGCCAGTTGGATAAATCCCTCGGGCAGATAACGTCGGCAGTCAGACGTGAAGGCCCGGTGGGGTTCCGTATCTGCAGCAGCAACAAAAGAAACGTGTCCGGATGGTGATGGAACTCCTCAGCTGGCTAGCTCCAGGATGATTTGAGTATGCTCCGGGGTCGACGTAAGCCAATCGTCACACGGTTTGCAGCTAGCTAGCTGCGAAGTCAAGGTGCAAGTGACCAGAGCCTGCGGCTGGAATCCGGGGAAACTGAGAGAGAAGAAAAGTCCCGGAATGCTCCGGTCCGAGTCGCGTTGCACAAAAGTGCCGGTAGATTATCGAGCTAGAGGAATAGCTGATGACCACAACACGAGGGCAGCTGAAAACCAACGCTAGCCAGCAAACCGGCTAATTTCGGGGCAGCTACAGATTAGCTTCTGGCTAGCTATCGGAGTAGCTACTGGTTAGCTTTCAGGCTAGCTTCTGAATTAGCCCCTGGCTGGCTTCCACGATGGATTTTCAGTTTGAGGTAAATATTACTTTTTAGTAATTGGTGAAGCGGGTTGCAGGAAAGCTTTTGCAGGAAAGCTTTTGTAGTTGAGTTCTTGGATAATAAAATAAATAAAAGATAAGTGAAGAGAGGTGTAAATATATATACAGGACACAAACAATACGGAACAGAAAAAGACGTCTGAACTGCTAAGCAACCTTGGGGATTTTTGAGATGGTTGTAGTATACTGTCTGAGAGAGATATTGGAGGAGTTTATAGTTTACAGTCATAGAGAGTTATAAGGGGTGATGTTATTGTTAACTCTAAGAGATTTGGGAGAAGGTTATAGTTTACAGTCAGAGAGAGTTATAAGGGGTGATGTTATTGTTAACACTAAGAGATTTGGGAGAAGGTTATAGTTTACAGTCAGAGAGAGTTATAAGGGGTGATGTTATTGTTAACTCTAAGAGATTTGGGAGAAGGTTATAGTTTACAGTCAGAGAGAGTTATAAGGGGTGATGTTATTGTTAACACTCTAAGAGATTTGGGAGAAGGTTATAGTTTACAGTCAGAGAGAGTTATAAGGGATGATGTTATAGTTAACACTCTAAGAGATTTGGGAGAAGGTTATAGTTTACAGTCAGAGAGAGTTATAAGGGGTGATGTTATTGTTAACTCTAAGAGATTTGGGAGAAGGTTATAGTTCACAGTCAGAGAGAGTTATAAGGGGTGATGTTATTGTTAACTCTAAGAGATTTGGGAGAAGGTTATAGTTTACAGTCAGAGAGAGTTATAAGGGGTGATGTTATTGTTAACTCTAAGAGATTTGGGAGAAGGTTATAGTTTACAGTCAGAGAGAGTTATAAGGGGTGATGTTATTGTTAACTCTAAGAGATTTGGGAGAAGGTTATAGTTTACAGTCAGAGAGAGTTATAAGGGGTGATGTTATTGTTAACTCTAAGAGATTTGGGAGAAGGTTATAGTTTACAGTCAGAGAGAGTTATAAGGGGTGATGTTATTGTTAACTCTAAGAGATTTGGGAGAAGGTTATAGTTTACAGTCAGAGAGAGAGAGATACGGGAGGAGGATAAAGTTTACAGTCTGAGAGAGAGAGATACGGGAGGAGGATAAAGTTTACAGTCTGAGAGAGAGAGATACGGGAGGAGGATAAAGTTTACAGTCTGAGAGAGAGAGATACGGGAGGAGGATGAAGTTTACAGTCTAGAGAGAGAGATACGGGAGGAGGATAAAGTTTACAGTCTGAGAGAGAGAGAGATACGGGAGGAGGATAAAGTTTACAGTCTGAGAGAGAGAGATACGGGAGGAGGATAAAGTTTACAGTCTGAGAGAGAGAGAGATACGGGAGGAGGATAAAGTTTACAGTCTGAGAGAGAGAGATACGGGAGGAGTTTAAAGTTTACAGTCTGAGAGAGAGAGATACGGGAGGAGGATAAAGTTTACAGTCTGAGAGAGAGAGAGATACGGGAGGAGGATAAAGTTTACAGTCTGAGAGAGAGAGATACGGGAGGAGGATAAAGTTTACAGTCTGAGAGAGAGAGATACGGCAGGAGGATGAAGTTTACAGTCTGAGAGAGAGAGATACGGGAGGAGGATGAAGTTTACAGTCTGAGAGAGAGAGATACGGGAGGAGGATAAAGTTTACAGTCTGAGAGAGAGAGATACGGGAGGAGGATGAAGTTTACAGTCTGAGAGAGAGAGATATGGGAGGAGGATAAAGTTTACAGTCTGAGAGAGAGAGAGATACGGGAAGAGGATAAAGTTTACAGTCTGAGAGAGAGAGATACGGGAGGAGGATAAAGTTTACAGTCTGAGAGAGAGAGATACGGGAGGAGGATAAAGTTTACAGTCTGAGAGAGAGAGATACGGGAGGAGGATAAAGTTTACAGTCTGAGAGAGAGAGATACGGGAGGAGGATAAAGTTTACAGTCTGAGAGAGAGAGAGATACGGGAGGAGGATAAAGTTTACAGTCTGAGAGAGAGAGATACGGGAGGAAGATGAAGTTTACAGTCTGAGAGAGAGAGATACGGGAGGAGTTTAAAGTTTACAGTCTGAGAGAGAGAGATACGGGAGGAGTTTAAAGTTTACATTCTGAGTGAGAGATACGGGAGGAGGATAAAGTTTACAGTCTGAGAGAGAGAGATACGGGAGGTGGATAAAGTTTACAGTCTGAGAGAGAGAGATACGGGAGGAGGCAAAAGTTTACAGTCAGAGATATCGGAGGACTTTATAGTTTACAGTCAGAGAGATAAGGGATTAGGTTATAATTTACAGTCAGAGAGATAGATATGGGAGGAGTTTACCGTTCACAGTCAGTGAGAGATGTATGGGAGGAGGATATAGTTGACATCCTGAGAGAGACAGATGGAGAATTTTAGAGTTTACAATCTTAGAGATACATTTGGTAGGAGTTATTTTTTACAGTCAGAGAGATATATGGGAGGACGATATAGTTTACAGTCAGAGATATGGGAAGATTTTATAGTTTACAGTCAGAGAGAGAGATATGGGAGGAGGTTTAATCTTTTTGTATGAGAGAGAGATATGGTTGGAGGTTAAAGTTAAGTCAGAGACAGAGATGTGGGAGATGGTTGTAGTATACTGTCTGAGAGAGATATTGGAGGAGTTTATAGTTTACAGTCATAGAGAGTTATAAGGGGTGATGTTATTGTTAACACTCTAAGAGATTTGGGAGAAGGTTATAGTTTACAGTCAGAGAGAGTTATAAGGGGTGATGTTATTGTTAACTCTAAGAGATTTGGGAGAAGGTTATAGTTTACAGTCAGAGAGAGTTATAAGGGGTGATGTTATTGTTAACTCTAAGAGATTTGGGAGAAGGTTATAGTTTACAGTCAGAGAGAGTTATAAGGGGTGATGTTATTGTTAACTCTAAGAGATTTGGGAGAAGGTTATAGTTTACAGTCAGAGAGAGAGAGATACGGGAGGAGGATGAAGTTTACAGTCTGAGAGAGAGAGATACGGGAGGAGGATAAAGTTTACAGTCTGAGAGAGAGAGAGATACGGGAGGAGGATAAAGTTTACAGTCTGAGAGAGAGAGATACGGGAGGAGGATAAAGTTTACAGTCTGAGAGAGAGAGAGATATGGGAGGAGGATAAAGTTTACAGTCTGAGAGAGAGAGATACGGGAGGAGTTTAAAGTTTACAGTCTGAGAGAGAGAGATACGGGAGGAGGATAAAGTTTACAGTCTAAGAGAGAGAGAGATACGGGAGGAGGATAAAGTTTACAGTCTGAGAGAGAGAGATACGGGAGGAGGATAAAGTTTACAGTCTGAGAGAGAGAGATACGGGAGGAGGATAAAGTTTACAGTCTGAGAGAGAGAGATACGGGAGGAGGATAAAGTTTACAGTCTGAGAGAGAGAGATACGGGAGGAGGATGAAGTTTACAGTCTGAGAGAGAGAGATACGGGAGGAGGATGAAGTTTACAGTCTGAGAGAGAGAGATACGGGAGGAGGATAAAGTTTACAGTCTGAGAGAGAGAGATACGGGAGGAGGATGAAGTTTACAGTCTGAGAGAGAGAGATACGGGAGGAGGATAAAGTTTACAGTCTGAGAGAGAGAGAGATACGGGAGGAGGATAAAGTTTACAGTCTGAGAGAGAGAGATACGGGAGGAGGATAAAGTTTACAGTCTGAGAGAGAGAGAGATACGGGAGGAGGATAAAGTTTACAGTCTGAGAGAGAGAGATACGGGAGGAGGATGAAGTTTACAGTCTGAGAGAGAGAGATACGGGAGGAGTTTAAAGTTTACAGTCTGAGAGAGAGAGATACGGGAGGAGTTTAAAGTTTACATTCTGAGTGAGAGATAAGGGAGGAGGATAAAGTTTACAGTCTGAGAGAGAGAGATACGGGAGGTGGATAAAGTTTACAGTCTGAGAGAGAGAGATACGGGAAGAGGCAAAAGTTTACAGTCAGAGATATCGGAGGACTTTATAGTTTACAGTCAGAGAGATAAGGGATTAGGTTATAATTTACAGTCAGAGAGATAGATATGGGAGGAGTTTACCGTTCACAGTCAGTGAGAGATGTATGGGAGGAGGATATAGTTGACATCCTGAGAGAGACAGATGGAGAATTTTAGAGTTTACAATCTTAGAGATACATTTGGTAGGAGTTATTTTTTACAGTCAGAGAGATATATGGGAGGACGATATAGTTTACAGTCAGAGATATGGGAAGATTTTATAGTTTACAGTCAGAGAGAGAGATATGGGAGGAGGTTTAATCTTTTTGTATGAGAGAGAGATATGGTTGGAGGTTAAAGTTAAGTCAGAGACAGAGATGTGGGAGATGGTTGTAGTATACTGTCTGAGAGAGATATTGGAGGAGTTTATAGTTTACAGTCATAGAGAGTTATAAGGGGTGATGTTATTGTTAACACTCTAAGAGATTTGGGAGAAGGTTATAGTTTACAGTCAGAGAGAGTTATAAGGGGTGATGTTATAGTTAACTCTAAGAGATTTGGGAGAAGGTTATAGTTTACAGTCAGAGAGAGTTATAAGGGGTGATGTTATTGTTAACACTCTAAGAGATTTGGGAGAAGGTTATAGTTTACAGTCAGAGAGAGTTATAAGGGGTGATGTTATTGTTAACTCTAAGAGATTTGGGAGAAGGTTATAGTTTACAGTCAGAGAGAGTTATAAGGGGTGATGTTATTGTTAACACTCTAAGAGATTTGGGAGAAGGTTATAGTTTACAGTCAGAGAGAGTTATAAGGGATGATGTTATAGTTAACTCTAAGAGATTTGGGAGAAGGTTATAGTTTACAGTCAGAGAGAGTTATAAGGGGTGATGTTATTGTTAACTCTAAGAGATTTGGGAGAAGGTTATAGTTTACAGTCAGAGAGAGTTATAAGGGGTGATGTTATTGTTAACTCTAAGAGATTTGGGAGAAGGTTATAGTTTACAGTCAGAGAGAGTTATAAGGGGTGATGTTATTGTTAACTCTAAGAGATTTGGGAGAAGGTTATAGTTTACAGTCAGAGAGAGTTATAAGGGGTGATGTTATTGTTAACACTCTAAGAGATTTGGGAGAAGGTTATAGTTTACAGTCAGAGAGAGTTATAAGGGGTGATGTTATTGTTAACTCTAAGAGATTTGGGAGAAGGTTATAGTTTACAGTCAGAGAGAGTTATAAGGGGTGATGTTATTGTTAACACTCTAAGAGATTTGGGAGAAGGTTATAGTTTACAGTCAGAGAGAGTTATAAGGGGTGATGTTATAGTTAACACTCTAAGAGATTTGGGAGAAGGTTATAGTTTACAGTCAGAGAGAGTTATAAGGGATGATGTTATAGTTCACACTCTAAGAGATTTGGGAGAAGGTTATAGTTTACAGTCAGAGAGAGTTATAAGGGGTGATGTTATAGTTAACACTCTAAGAGATTTGGGAGAAGGTTATAGTTTACAGTCAGAGAGAGTTATAAGGGGTGATGTTATTGTTAACTCTAAGAGATTTGGGAGAAGGTTATAGTTTACAGTCAGAGAGAGTTATAAGGGGTGATGTTATTGTTAACTCTAAGAGATTTGGGAGAAGGTTATAGTTTACAGTCAGAGAGAGTTATAAGGGGTGATGTTATAGTTAACACTCTAAGAGATTTGGGAGAAGGTTATAGTTTACAGTCAGAGAGAGTTATAAGGGATGATGTTATAGTTAACACTCTAAGAGATTTGGGAGAAGGTTATAGTTTACAGTCAGAGAGAGTTATAAGGGGTGATGTTATAGTTAACACTCTAAGAGATTTGGGAGAAGGTTATAGTTTACAGTCAGAGAGAGTTATAAGGGGTGATGTTATTGTTAACTCTAAGAGATTTGGGAGAAGGTTATAGTTTACAGTCAGAGAGAGTTATAAGGGGTGATGTTATTGTTAACACTCTAAGAGATTTGGGAGAAGGTTATAGTTTACAGTCAGAGAGAGTTATAAGGGGTGATGTTATAGTTAACACTCTAAGAGATTTGGGAGAAGGTTATAGTTTACAGTCAGAGAGAGTTATAAGGGGTGATGTTATTGTTAACTCTAAGAGATTTGGGAGAAGGTTATAGTTTACAGTCAGAGAGAGTTATAAGGGGTGATGTTATTGTTAACTCTAAGAGATTTGGGAGAAGGTTATAGTTTACAGTCAGAGAGAGTTATAAGGGGTGATGTTATAGTTAACACTCTAAGAGATTTGGGAGAAGGTTATAGTTTACAGTCAGAGAGAGTTATAAGGGGTGATGTTATAGTTAACACTCTAAGAGATTTGGGAGAAGGTTATAGTTTACAGTCAGAGAGAGTTATAAGGGATGATGTTATAGTTAACACTCTAAGAGATTTGGGAGAAGGTTATAGTTTACAGTCAGAGAGAGTTATAAGGGGTGATGTTATTGTTAACTCTAAGAGATTTGGGAGAAGGTTATAGTTTACAGTCAGAGAGAGTTATAAGGGGTGATGTTATTGTTAACACTCTAAGAGATTTGGGAGAAGGTTATAGTTTACAGTCAGAGAGAGTTATAAGGGGTGATGTTATAGTTTGTCAGAGTGAGAGATATGGGAGGAAGTTAAAGAGTTTACAGCCTGAGAGAGAGACTGAGAAATGTAATTTTATTTTGTATTGTCTATTTCACTTGCTTTGGCAATTTAAACCTATGTTTACCAATAAAGCCCTTAAATTGAGTTGACATTATGGAGAGATTGAGAGAGCAGTGAAAGTATGTATGAAAGCCTTGTCTGAGTCAAAACGTCCTTATCACCTTTTGCGTGAGGAAGCTTGATGTACAGTACCCCCCCTGGACAGGACACTAGTCTATCTCCTGTTACTGTAGTGAGACAGCTAGATGTACAGTACACCCCCTGGACAGGACACTAGTCTATCTCCTGTTTCTGTAGTGAGACAGCTTGATGTACAGGACACCCCCTGGACAGGACACTAGTCTATCTCCTGTTTCTGTAGTGTGACAGCTTGATGTACAGTACACCCCCTGGACAGGACACTGGCCTATCTCCTGTTTCTGTAGTGAGACAGATTGATGTACAGGACACCCCCTGGACAGGACACTAATAATATGGGCTTTTTCACTAAATATTTTGCCTTTGTAGAATTTAACTCAGAGACAGCCAACCAAACGTCATTTAGGAAGAGTGAAGAAACATTTGTGTGTTGGTCACGTAAAATGATGCCATCGCTAATTTGATGTATTTCCTCACAGAAACACTGCATTGGTGTGACATTACACCATCACACCACTTCTCTTCTTCCTAAAGAAAACAATCCCGCTAAGTAAACGTGTTGAAATCCTCCTCAAATGTCCTCATCAGACATGTCATCTCTCCTTCTCTCCTTCTCTCCTCCTCTCCTCCATCTCTCCTTCATCTCTCCTTCTCTCCTCCTCTCCTCCATCTCTCCTTCTCCCCTCCTCTCCTCTCTTCTCCTCCTCCTCTCCTCCATCTCTACTCTTCTCCTCTCCTCTCTTCTCCTCCTCCTCTCCTTCTCTCCTCCTCTCCTCCATCTCTACTCTTCTCCACCTCTCCTCCTCTCCTCTCTTCTCCTCCTCTCCTCCATCTCTACTCTTCTCCACCTCTCCTCCTCTCCTCTCTTCTCCTCCTCTCCTCCATCTCTACTCTTCTCCACCTCTCCTCCTCTCCTCTCTTCTCCTCCTCTCCTCTATCTTTCCTGTCCTCCTCTCCTCCATCTTTCCTGTCCTCCTCTCCTCCATCTTTCCTCATTTCCTCCTCTCCTCCATCTCCTCCTCTCCTCCATTTCTCCATCGACCAAAGGAATTTATATTAACAGAGAGAGAAATGACAGCTGTTTGTCTGGTAAATATTTATGCAGTGTGTGTGTATATGCCTGGCTGCCCACTCTGTGTGGAGGTGTGAAGTGGTATCCTGGGCCCTAAGAGGCAGAGAGGCAGCAGGGTAACTTGGACAGCTCTATCTGGCTCTGTCTCAATGTCAGACAGACAGACAGACAGACAGACAGACAGACAGACAGACAGACAGACAGACAAAGTGAGGATCCTTATGAAAGCCTCCTTGTTAGTAAGGTAGAATGCTTTGATATAAATTCACTCAGCTCCCTCTCCCTCTCTCTCTCTGTATCTCCCTGACTCTCCCTCTCTCTCTCTGTATCCTTCCTCACTCTCACTCTCCCTCTCTCTCTCTCTCTCTCTCTCTCTCTCTCTCTCTCTCTCTCTATGCATCTCCCTCACTCTCCCTCTCCATCTCTTTCTCTCTCTCTCTCTGTATCTCCCTCACTCTCCCTCTCTATGTATCTCCCTCTCTCCCTCTCTTTCTCTCTCTCGCTATCTCCCTCCCTCTCCCTCTCTCTCTTTCTCTCTCTCTCTCTATGTATCTCCCTCCCTGTCCCTCTCTCTCTCTCTGTATCTCCCTCTCTCTGTATCTCCCTCCCTCTCTTTCTCTATCTCTATGTATCTCCCTCCCTGTCCCTCTCTCTCTGTGTATCTCCCTCCCTCTCCCCCTCTCTCTCTATGTACCCTCTCTCTCTCTCTCTCTC
>NW_027256267.1:0-19569 GCF_045679555.1 Salvelinus alpinus
TAACTCCACTGTGATGGGCTACTGCATGCACACCAGTAACTAACTCCACTGTGATGGGCTACTGCATGCACACCAGTAACTAACTCCACTGTGATAGGCTACTGCATGCACACCAGTAACTAACTCCACTGTGATAGGCTACTGCATGCACACCAGTAACTAACTCCACTGTGATGGGCTACTGCATGCACACCAGTAACTAACTCCACTGTGATGGGCTACTGCATGCACACCAGTAACTAACTCCACTGTGATGGGCTACTGCATGCACACCAGTAACTAACTCCACTGTGATGGGCTACTGCATGCACACCAGTAACTAACTCCACTATGATGGGCTACTTCTAGCACACCAGTAACTAACTCCACTGTGATAGGCTACTGCATGCACACCAGTAACTAACTCCACTGTGATAGGCTACTGCATGCACACCAGTAACTAACTCCACTGTGATAGGCTACTGCATGCACACCAGTAACTAACTCCACTGTGATGGGCTACTGCATGCACACCAGTAACTAACTCCACTGTGATAGGCTACTGCATGCACACCAGTAACTAACTCCACTGTGATAGGCTACTGCATGCACACCAGTAACTAACTCCACTGTGATGGGCTACTGCATGCACACCAGTAACTAACTCCACTGTGATGGGCTACTGCATGCACACCAGTAACTAACTCCACTGTGATGGGCTACTGCATGCACACCAGTAACTAACTCCACTGTGATGGGCTACTGCATGCACACCAGTAACTAACTCCACTGTGATGGGCTACTTCTAGCACACCAGTAACTAACTCCACTGTGATAGGCTACTGCATGCACACCAGTAACTAACTCCACTGTGATAGGCTACTGCATGCACACCAGTAACTAACTCCACTGTGATAGGCTACTGCATGCACACCAGTAACTAACTCCACTGTGATGGGCTACTGCATGCACACCAGTAACTAACTCCACTGTGATGGGCTACTGCATGCACACCAGTAACTAACTCCACTGTGATAGGCTACTGCATGCACACCAGTAACTAACTCCACTGTGATGGGCTACTGCATGCACACCAGTAACTAACTCCACTGTGATATGCTACTGAATGCACACCAGTAACTAACTCCACTGTGATGGGCTACTGAATGCACACCAGTAACTAACTCCACTGTGATAGGCTACTGCATGCACACCAGTAACTAACTCCACTGTGATGGGCTACTGCATGCACACCAGTAACTAACTCCACTGTGATGGGCTACTGCATGCACACCAGTAACTAACTCCACTGTGATGGGCTACTGAATGCACACCAGTAACTAACTCCACTGTGATGGGCTACTGCATGCACACCAGTAACTAACTCCACTGTGATGGGCTACTGCATGCACACCAGTAACTAACTCCACTGTGATAGGCTACTGCATGCACACCAGTAACTAACTCCACTGTGATGGGCTACTGCATGCACACCAGTAACTAACTCCACTGTGATAGGCTACTGCATGCACACCAGTAACTAACTCCACTGTGATGGGCTACTGCATGCACACCAGTAACTAACTCCACTGTGATAGGCTACTGCATGCACACCAGTAACTAACTCCACTGTGATGGGCTACTGCATGCACACCAGTAACTAACTCCACTGTGATAGGCTACTGCATGCACACCAGTAACTAACTCCACTGTGATAGGCTACTGCATGCACACCAGTAACTAACTCCACTGTGATGGGCTACTGCATGCACACCAGTAACTAACTCCACTGTGATAGGCTACTGCACACCAATAACTAACTCCACTGTGATGGGCTACTGCATGCACACCAGTAACTAACTCCACTGTGATAGGCTACTGAATGCACACCAGTAACTAACTCCACTGTGATGGGCTACTGAATGCACACCAGTAACTAACTCCACTGTGATAGGCTACCGCATGCACACCAGTAACTAACTCCACTGTGATGGGCTACTGCATGCACACCAGTAACTAACTCCACTGTGATGGGCTACTGCATGCACACCAGTAACTAACTCCACTGTGATGGGCTACTGAATGCACACCAGTAACTAACTCCACTGTGATGGGCTACTGCATGCACACCAGTAACTAACTCCACTGTGATGGGCTACTGCATGCACACCAGTAACTAACTCCACTGTGATAGGCTACTGCATGCACACCAGTAACTAACTCCACTGTGATGGGCTACTGCATGCACACCAGTAACTAACTCCACTGTGATAGGCTACTGCATGCACACCAGTAACTAACTCCACTGTGATGGGCTACTGCATGCACACCAGTAACTAACTCCACTGTGATAGGCTACTGCATGCACACCAGTAACTAACTCCACTATGATAGGCTACTGAATGCACACCAGTAACTAACTCCACTGTGATGGGCTACTGCATGCACACCAGTAACTAACTCCACTGTGATGGGCTACTGAATGCACACCAGTAACTAACTCCACTGTGATGGGCTACTGCATGTACACCAGTAACTAACTCCACTGTGATGGGCTACTGCATGCACACCAGTAACTAACTCCACTGTGATGGGCTACTGCATGCACACCAGTAACTAACTCCACTGTGGTGGGCTACTGCATGCACACCAGTAACTAACTCCACTGTGATGGGCTACTGAATGCACACCAGTAACTAACTCCACTGTGATGGGCTACTGCATGCACACCAGTAACTAACTCCACTGTGATGGGCTACTGCATGCACACCAGTAACTAACTCCACTGTGATAGGCTACTGCATGCACACCAGTAACTAACTCCACTGTGATGGGCTACTGCATGCACACCAGTAACTAACTCCACTGTGATAGGCTACTGCATGCACACCAGTAACTAACTCCACTGTGATGGGCTACTGCATGCACACCAGTAACTAACTCCACTGTGATAGGCTACTGCATGCACACCAGTAACTAACTCCACTGTGATAGGCTACTGAATGCACACCAGTAACTAACTCCACTGTGATGGGCTACTGCATGCACACCAGTAACTAACTCCACTGTGATGGGCTACTGAATGCACACCAGTAACTAACTCCACTGTGATGGGCTACTGCATGTACACCAGTAACTAACTCCACTGTGATGGGCTACTGCATGCACACCAGTAACTAACTCCACTGTGATAGGCTACCGCATGCACACCAGTAACTAACTCCACTGTGATGGGCTACTGCATGCACACCAGTAACTAACTCCACTGTGATAGGCTACTGCATGCACACCAGTAACTAACTCCACTGTGATGGGCTACTGCATGCACACCAGTAACTAACTCCACTGTGATAGGCTACTGCATGCACACCAGTAACTAACTCCACTGTGATGGGCTACTGAATGCACACCAGTAACTAACTCCACTGTGATGGGCTACTGCATGCACACCAGTAACTAACTCCACTGTGATGGGCTACTGCATGCACACCAGTAACTAACTCCACTGTGATAGGCTACTGCATGCACACCAATAACTAACTCCACTGTGATAGGCTACTTCTAGCACACCAGTAACTAACTCCACTGTGATAGGCTACTGCATGCACACCAGTAACTAACTCCACTGTGATGGGCTACTGCATGCACACCAGTAACTAACTCCACTGTGATAGGCTACTGTATGCACACCAGTAACTAACTCCACTGTGATAGGCTACTGCATGCACACCAGTAACTAATTCCACTGTGATGGGCTACTGCATGCACACCAGTAACTAACTCCACTGTGATAGGCTACTGCATGCACACCAGTAACTAACTCCACTGTGATGGGCTACTGAATGCACACCAGTAACTAACTCCACTGTGATAGGCTACTGCATGCACACCAGTAACTAACTCCACTGTGATGGGCTACTGCATGCACACCAGTAACTAACTCCACTGTGATAGGCTACTGAATGCACACCAGTAACTAACTCCACTGTGATGGGCTACTGCATGCACACCAGTAACTAACTCCACTGTGATGGGCTACTGCATGCACACCAGTAACTAACTCCACTATGATGGGCTACTTCTAGCACACCAGTAACTAACTCCACTGTGATAGGCTACTGCATGCACACCAGTAACTAACTCCACTGTGATAGGCTACTGCATGCACACCAGTAACTAACTCCACTGTGATAGGCTACTGCATGCACACCAGTAACTAACTCCACTGTGATGGGCTACTGCATGCACACCAGTAACTAACTCCACTGTGATAGGCTACTGCATGCACACCAGTAACTAACTCCACTGTGATAGGCTACTGCATGCACACCAGTAACTAACTCCACTGTGATAGGCTACCGCATGCACACCAGTAACTAACTCCACTGTGATGGGCTACTGCATGCACACCAGTAACTAACTCCACTGTGATAGGCTACTGCATGCACACCAGTAACTAACTCCACTGTGATGGGCTACTGCATGCACACCAGTAACTAACTCCACTGTGATAGGCTACTGCATGCACACCAGTAACTAACTCCACTGTGATGGGCTACTGAATGCACACCAGTAACTAACTCCACTGTGATGGGCTACTGCATGCACACCAGTAACTAACTCCACTGTGATGGGCTACTGCATGCACACCAGTAACTAACTCCACTGTGATAGGCTACTGCATGCACACCAATAACTAACTCCACTGTGATAGGCTACTTCTAGCACACCAGTAACTAACTCCACTGTGATAGGCTACTGCATGCACACCAGTAACTAACTCCACTGTGATGGGCTACTGCATGCACACCAGTAACTAACTCCACTGTGATAGGCTACTGTATGCACACCAGTAACTAACTCCACTGTGATAGGCTACTGCATGCACACCAGTAACTAATTCCACTGTGATGGGCTACTGCATGCACACCAGTAACTAACTCCACTGTGATAGGCTACTGCATGCACACCAGTAACTAACTCCACTGTGATGGGCTACTGAATGCACACCAGTAACTAACTCCACTGTGATAGGCTACTGCATGCACACCAGTAACTAACTCCACTGTGATGGGCTACTGCATGCACACCAGTAACTAACTCCACTGTGATAGGCTACTGAATGCACACCAGTAACTAACTCCACTGTGATGGGCTACTGCATGCACACCAGTAACTAACTCCACTGTGATGGGCTACTGCATGCACACCAGTAACTAACTCCACTATGATGGGCTACTTCTAGCACACCAGTAACTAACTCCACTGTGATAGGCTACTGCATGCACACCAGTAACTAACTCCACTGTGATAGGCTACTGCATGCACACCAGTAACTAACTCCACTGTGATAGGCTACTGCATGCACACCAGTAACTAACTCCACTGTGATGGGCTACTGCATGCACACCAGTAACTAACTCCACTGTGATAGGCTACTGCATGCACACCAGTAACTAACTCCACTGTGATAGGCTACTGCATGCACACCAGTAACTAACTCCACTGTGATGGGCTACTGCATGCACACCAGTAACTAACTCCACTGTGATGGGCTACTGCATGCACACCAGTAACTAACTCCACTGTGATGGGCTACTGCATGCACACCAGTAACTAACTCCACTGTGATGGGCTACTGCATGCACACCAGTAACTAACTCCACTATGATGGGCTACTTCTAGCACACCAGTAACTAACTCCACTGTGATAGGCTACTGCATGCACACCAGTAACTAACTCCACTGTGATAGGCTACTGCATGCACACCAGTAACTAACTCCACTGTGATAGGCTACTGCATGCACACCAGTAACTAACTCCACTGTGATGGGCTACTGCATGCACACCAGTAACTAACTCCACTGTGATAGGCTACTGCATGCACACCAGTAACTAACTCCACTGTGATGGGCTACTGCATGCACACCAGTAACTAACTCCACTGTGATATGCTACTGAATGCACACCAGTAACTAACTCCACTGTGATGGGCTACTGAATGCACACCAGTAACTAACTCCACTGTGATAGGCTACTGCATGCACACCAGTAACTAACTCCACTGTGATGGGCTACTGCATGCACACCAGTAACTAACTCCACTGTGATGGGCTACTGCATGCACACCAGTAACTAACTCCACTGTGATGGGCTACTGAATGCACACCAGTAACTAACTCCACTGTGATGGGCTACTGCATGCACACCAGTAACTAACTCCACTGTGATGGGCTACTGCATGCACACCAGTAACTAACTCCACTGTGATAGGCTACTGCATGCACACCAGTAACTAACTCCACTGTGATGGGCTACTGCATGCACACCAGTAACTAACTCCACTGTGATAGGCTACTGCATGCACACCAGTAACTAACTCCACTGTGATGGGCTACTGCATGCACACCAGTAACTAACTCCACTGTGATAGGCTACTGCATGCACACCAGTAACTAACTCCACTGTGATGGGCTACTGCATGCACACCAGTAACTAACTCCACTGTGATAGGCTACTGCATGCACACCAGTAACTAACTCCACTGTGATAGGCTACTGCATGCACACCAGTAACTAACTCCACTGTGATGGGCTACTGCATGCACACCAGTAACTAACTCCACTGTGATAGGCTACTGCACACCAATAACTAACTCCACTGTGATGGGCTACTGCATGCACACCAGTAACTAACTCCACTGTGATAGGCTACTGAATGCACACCAGTAACTAACTCCACTGTGATGGGCTACTGAATGCACACCAGTAACTAACTCCACTGTGATAGGCTACCGCATGCACACCAGTAACTAACTCCACTGTGATGGGCTACTGCATGCACACCAGTAACTAACTCCACTGTGATGGGCTACTGCATGCACACCAGTAACTAACTCCACTGTGATGGGCTACTGAATGCACACCAGTAACTAACTCCACTGTGATGGGCTACTGCATGCACACCAGTAACTAACTCCACTGTGATGGGCTACTGCATGCACACCAGTAACTAACTCCACTGTGATAGGCTACTGCATGCACACCAGTAACTAACTCCACTGTGATGGGCTACTGCATGCACACCAGTAACTAACTCCACTGTGATAGGCTACTGCATGCACACCAGTAACTAACTCCACTGTGATGGGCTACTGCATGCACACCAGTAACTAACTCCACTGTGATAGGCTACTGCATGCACACCAGTAACTAACTCCACTATGATAGGCTACTGAATGCACACCAGTAACTAACTCCACTGTGATGGGCTACTGCATGCACACCAGTAACTAACTCCACTGTGATGGGCTACTGAATGCACACCAGTAACTAACTCCACTGTGATGGGCTACTGCATGTACACCAGTAACTAACTCCACTGTGATGGGCTACTGCATGCACACCAGTAACTAACTCCACTGTGATGGGCTACTGCATGCACACCAGTAACTAACTCCACTGTGGTGGGCTACTGCATGCACACCAGTAACTAACTCCACTGTGATGGGCTACTGAATGCACACCAGTAACTAACTCCACTGTGATGGGCTACTGCATGCACACCAGTAACTAACTCCACTGTGATGGGCTACTGCATGCACACCAGTAACTAACTCCACTGTGATAGGCTACTGAATGCACACCAGTAACTAACTCCACTGTGATGGGCTACTGCATGCACACCAGTAACTAACTCCACTGTGATAGGCTACTGCATGCACACCAGTAACTAACTCCACTGTGATGGGCTACTGCATGCACACCAGTAACTAACTCCACTGTGATAGGCTACTGCATGCACACCAGTAACTAACTCCACTGTGATAGGCTACTGAATGCACACCAGTAACTAACTCCACTGTGATGGGCTACTGCATGCACACCAGTAACTAACTCCACTGTGATGGGCTACTGAATGCACACCAGTAACTAACTCCACTGTGATGGGCTACTGCATGCACACCAGTAACTAACTCCACTGTGATGGGCTACTGCATGCACACCAGTAACTAACTCCACTGTGATAGGCTACTGCATGCACACCAGTAACTAACTCCACTGTGATGGGCTACTGCATGCACACCAGTAACTAACTCCACTGTGATAGGCTACTGCATGCACACCAGTAACTAACTCCACTGTGATGGGCTACTGCATGCACACCAGTAACTAACTCCACTGTGATAGGCTACTGCATGCACACCAGTAACTAACTCCACTGTGATGGGCTACTGCATGCACACCAGTAACTAACTCCACTGTGATAGGCTACTGCATGCACACCAGTAACTAACTCCACTGTGATAGGCTACTGCATGCACACCAGTAACTAACTCCACTGTGATGGGCTACTGCATGCACACCAGTAACTAACTCCACTGTGATAGGCTACTGCACACCAATAACTAACTCCACTGTGATGGGCTACTGCATGCACACCAGTAACTAACTCCACTGTGATAGGCTACTGAATGCACACCAGTAACTAACTCCACTGTGATGGGCTACTGAATGCACACCAGTAACTAACTCCACTGTGATAGGCTACCGCATGCACACCAGTAACTAACTCCACTGTGATGGGCTACTGCATGCACACCAGTAACTAACTCCACTGTGATGGGCTACTGCATGCACACCAGTAACTAACTCCACTGTGATGGGCTACTGAATGCACACCAGTAACTAACTCCACTGTGATGGGCTACTGCATGCACACCAGTAACTAACTCCACTGTGATGGGCTACTGCATGCACACCAGTAACTAACTCCACTGTGATAGGCTACTGCATGCACACCAGTAACTAACTCCACTGTGATGGGCTACTGCATGCACACCAGTAACTAACTCCACTGTGATAGGCTACTGCATGCACACCAGTAACTAACTCCACTGTGATGGGCTACTGCATGCACACCAGTAACTAACTCCACTGTGATAGGCTACTGCATGCACACCAGTAACTAACTCCACTATGATAGGCTACTGAATGCACACCAGTAACTAACTCCACTGTGATGGGCTACTGCATGCACACCAGTAACTAACTCCACTGTGATGGGCTACTGAATGCACACCAGTAACTAACTCCACTGTGATGGGCTACTGCATGTACACCAGTAACTAACTCCACTGTGATGGGCTACTGCATGCACACCAGTAACTAACTCCACTGTGATGGGCTACTGCATGCACACCAGTAACTAACTCCACTGTGGTGGGCTACTGCATGCACACCAGTAACTAACTCCACTGTGATGGGCTACTGAATGCACACCAGTAACTAACTCCACTGTGATGGGCTACTGCATGCACACCAGTAACTAACTCCACTGTGATGGGCTACTGCATGCACACCAGTAACTAACTCCACTGTGATAGGCTACTGAATGCACACCAGTAACTAACTCCACTGTGATGGGCTACTGCATGCACACCAGTAACTAACTCCACTGTGATAGGCTACTGCATGCACACCAGTAACTAACTCCACTGTGATGGGCTACTGCATGCACACCAGTAACTAACTCCACTGTGATAGGCTACTGCATGCACACCAGTAACTAACTCCACTGTGATAGGCTACTGAATGCACACCAGTAACTAACTCCACTGTGATGGGCTACTGCATGCACACCAGTAACTAACTCCACTGTGATGGGCTACTGAATGCACACCAGTAACTAACTCCACTGTGATGGGCTACTGCATGTACACCAGTAACTAACTCCACTGTGATGGGCTACTGCATGCACACCAGTAACTAACTCCACTGTGATAGGCTACCGCATGCACACCAGTAACTAACTCCACTGTGATGGGCTACTGCATGCACACCAGTAACTAACTCCACTGTGATAGGCTACTGCATGCACACCAGTAACTAACTCCACTGTGATGGGCTACTGCATGCACACCAGTAACTAACTCCACTGTGATAGGCTACTGCATGCACACCAGTAACTAACTCCACTGTGATGGGCTACTGAATGCACACCAGTAACTAACTCCACTGTGATGGGCTACTGCATGCACACCAGTAACTAACTCCACTGTGATGGGCTACTGCATGCACACCAGTAACTAACTCCACTGTGATAGGCTACTGCATGCACACCAATAACTAACTCCACTGTGATAGGCTACTTCTAGCACACCAGTAACTAACTCCACTGTGATAGGCTACTGCATGCACACCAGTAACTAACTCCACTGTGATGGGCTACTGCATGCACACCAGTAACTAACTCCACTGTGATAGGCTACTGTATGCACACCAGTAACTAACTCCACTGTGATAGGCTACTGCATGCACACCAGTAACTAATTCCACTGTGATGGGCTACTGCATGCACACCAGTAACTAACTCCACTGTGATAGGCTACTGCATGCACACCAGTAACTAACTCCACTGTGATGGGCTACTGAATGCACACCAGTAACTAACTCCACTGTGATAGGCTACTGCATGCACACCAGTAACTAACTCCACTGTGATGGGCTACTGCATGCACACCAGTAACTAACTCCACTGTGATAGGCTACTGAATGCACACCAGTAACTAACTCCACTGTGATGGGCTACTGCATGCACACCAGTAACTAACTCCACTGTGATGGGCTACTGCATGCACACCAGTAACTAACTCCACTGTGATGGGCTACTGAATGCACGCCAGTAACTAACTCCACTGTGATGGGCTACTGCATGCACACCAGTAACTAACTCCACTGTGATGGGCTACTGCATGCACACCAGTAACTAACTCCACTGTGATAGGCTACTGCATGCACACCAGTAACTAACTCCACTGTGATGGGCTACTGCATGCACACCAGTAACTAACTCCACTGTGATAGGCTACTGCATGCACACCAGTAACTAACTCCACTGTGATGGGCTACTGCATGCACACCAGTAACTAACTCCACTGTGATAGGCTACTGCATGCACACCAGTAACTAACTCCACTGTGATGGGCTACTGCATGCACACCAGTAACTAACTCCACTGTGATAGGCTACTGCATGCACACCAGTAACTAACTCCACTGTGATAGGCTACTGCATGCACACCAGTAACTAACTCCACTGTGATAGGCTACTGCACACCAATAACTAACTCCACTGTGATGGGCTACTGCATGCACACCAGTAACTAACTCCACTGTGATAGGCTACTGAATGCACACCAGTAACTAACTCCACTGTGATGGGCTACTGAATGCACACCAGTAACTAACTCCACTGTGATAGGCTACCGCATGCACACCAGTAACTAACTCCACTGTGATGGGCTACTGCATGCACACCAGTAACTAACTCCACTGTGATGGGCTACTGCATGCACACCAGTAACTAACTCCACTGTGATGGGCTACTGCATGCACACCAGTAACTAACTCCACTGTGATAGGCTACTGAATGCACACCAGTAACTAACTCCACTGTGATGGGCTACTGCATGCACACCAGTAACTAACTCCACTGTGATGGGCTACTGAATGCACACCAGTAACTAACTCCACTGTGATGGGCTACTGCATGTACACCAGTAACTAACTCCACTGTGATGGGCTACTGCATGCACACCAGTAACTAACTCCACTGTGATAGGCTACCGCATGCACACCAGTAACTAACTCCACTGTGATGGGCTACTGCATGCACACCAGTAACTAACTCCACTGTGATAGGCTACTGCATGCACACCAGTAACTAACTCCACTGTGATGGGCTACTGCATGCACACCAGTAACTAACTCCACTGTGATAGGCTACTGCATGCACACCAGTAACTAACTCCACTGTGATGGGCTACTGAATGCACACCAGTAACTAACTCCACTGTGATAGGCTACTGCATGCACACCAGTAACTAACTCCACTGTGATGGGCTACTGCATGCACACCAGTAACTAACTCCACTGTGATAGGCTACTGCATGCACACCAATAACTAACTCCACTGTGATAGGCTACTTCTAGCACACCAGTAACTAACTCCACTGTGATAGGCTACTGCATGCACACCAGTAACTAACTCCACTGTGATGGGCTACTGCATGCACACCAGTAACTAACTCCACTGTGATAGGCTACTGTATGCACACCAGTAACTAACTCCACTGTGATAGGCTACTGCATGCACACCAGTAACTAATTCCACTGTGATGGGCTACTGCATGCACACCAGTAACTAACTCCACTGTGATAGGCTACTGCATGCACACCAGTAACTAACTCCACTGTGATGGGCTACTGAATGCACACCAGTAACTAACTCCACTGTGATAGGCTACTGCATGCACACCAGTAACTAACTCCACTGTGATGGGCTACTGCATGCACACCAGTAACTAACTCCACTGTGATAGGCTACTGAATGCACACCAGTAACTAACTCCACTGTGATGGGCTACTGCATGCACACCAGTAACTAACTCCACTGTGATGGGCTACTGCATGCACACCAGTAACTAACTCCACTGTGATGGGCTACTGAATGCACGCCAGTAACTAACTCCACTGTGATGGGCTACTGCATGCACACCAGTAACTAACTCCACTGTGATGGGCTACTGCATGCACACCAGTAACTAACTCCAATGTGATAGGCTACTGCATGCACACCAGTAACTAACTCCACTGTGATGGGCTACTGCATGCACACCAGTAACTAACTCCACTGTGATAGGCTACTGCATGCACACCAGTAACTAACTCCACTGTGATAGGCTACTGCATGCACACCAGTAACTAACTCCACTGTGATGGGCTACTGAATGCACACCAGTAACTAACTCCACTGTGATGGGCTACTGCATGCACACCAGTAACTAACTCCACTGTGATGGGCTACTGCATGCACACCAGTAACTAACTCCACTGTGATAGGCTACTGCATGCACACCAGTAACTAACTCCACTGTGATGGGCTACTGCATGCACACCAGTAACTAACTCCACTGTGATAGGCTACTGCATGCACACCAGTAACTAACTCCACTGTGATGGGCTACTGCATGCACACCAGTAACTAACTCCACTGTGATGGGCTACTGCATGCACACCAGTAACTAACTCCACTGTGATAGGCTACTGCATGCACACCAGTAACTAACTCCACTGTGATAGGCTACTGCATGCACACCAGTAACTAACTCCACTGTGATGGGCTACTGAATGCACACCAGTAACTAACTCCACTGTGATGGGCTACTGCATGCACACCAGTAACTAACTCCACTGTGATGGGCTACTGCATGCACACCAGTAACTAACTCCACTGTGATAGGCTACTGCATGCACACCAGTAACTAACTCCACTGTGATGGGCTACTGCATGCACACCAGTAACTAACTCCACTGTGATAGGCTACTGTATGCACACCAGTAACTAACTCCACTGTGATGGGCTACTGAATGCACACCAGTAACTAACTCCACTGTGATGGGCTACTGCATGCACACCAGTAACTAACTCCACTGTGATGGGCTACTGCATGCACACCAGTAACTAACTCCACTGTGATGGGCTACTGTATGCACACCAGTAACTAACTCCACTGTGATGGGCTACTAAATGCACACCAGTAAATAACTCCACTGTGATGGGCTACTGCATGCACACCAGTAACTAACTCCACTGTGATGGGCTACTGCATGCACACCAGTAACTAACTCCACTGTGATGGGCTACTGAATGCACACCAGTAACTAACTCCACTGTGATGGGCTACTGCATGCACACCAGTAACTAACTCCACTGTGATGGGCTACTGCATGCACACCAGTAACTAACTCCACTGTGATAGGCTACTGCATGCACACTAGTAACTAACTCCACTGTGATAGGCTACTGCATGCACACCAGTAACTAACTCCACTGTGATGGGCTACTGCATGCACACCAGTAACTAACTCCACTGTGATGGGCTACTGCATGCACACCAGTAACTAACTCCACTGTGATAGGCTACTGCATGCACACCAGTAACTAACTCCACTGTGATAGGCTACTTCTAGCACACCAGTAACTAACTCCACTGTGATAGGCTACTGCATGCACACCAGTAACTAACTCCACTGTGATGGGCTACTGCATGCACATCAGTAACTAACTCCACTGTGATAGGCTACTGCATGCACACCAGTAACTAACTCCACTGTGATGGGCTACTGCATGCACACCAGTAACTAACTCCACTGTGATGGGCTACTGCATGCACACCAGTAACTAACTCCACTGTGATGGGCTACTGCATGCACACCAGTAACTAACTCCACTGTGATGGGCTACTGCATGCACACCAGTAACTAACTCCACTGTGATGGGCTACTGCATGCACACCAGTAACTAACTCCACTGTGATAGGCTACTGCATGCACACCAGTAACTAACTCCACTGTGATAGGCTACTGCATGCACACCAGTAACTAACTCCACTGTGATGGGCTACTGCATGCACACCAGTAACTAACTCCACTGTGATGGGCTACTGCATGCACACCAGTAACTAACTCCACTGTGATGGGCTACTTCTAGCACACTAGCAGTTAACTACACTGAGTGCACAAAGCATTAGGAACACCTTACTAATATTGAGTTGCACCCCGCCTTTTGCAATCAGAACAGCCTCAATTCATTGGGACATGGACTCTACAAGGTGTCAAAAGCGTTCCACAGGGATGCTGGTCCATGTTGACTCCAATGCTTCCTACAGTTGTGTCAAGTTGGCTGGATGTCCTCTGGGTGGTGGTCCATTCTTGATACACATAGGAAACTAATGAGTGTGAAAAACCCAGCAGCATTTCAGTTCTTGACACAAACCAGTGTGCCTGGCACCTACTACCATACCCTGTTCAAGGGCACTTAAATCTTTAATATTGCCCATTCACCCTCTGAATGGCACACATACACAATCCATGCCTCAATGATCCTTCTTTAACCTGTCTCTTCCCCGACATCTACACTGATTGAAGTGGATTTAACAAGTGACATCAATAAGGGATAGCTTTCACCTGGTCAGTCTATGTCAAGGAAAGAGCAGATGTTCCTACAGTGCAAAGTGGCGCAGCGGCCTAAGACACTGCATCTCAGTACTACAGACCCTGGTTCCATTCCAGGCTGTATCACAGCGGCCTAAGACACTGCATCTCAGTACTACAGACCCTGGTTCCATTCCAGGCTGTATCACAGCGGTCTAAGACACTGCATCTCAGTACTACAGACCCTGGTTCCATTCCAGGCTGTATCACAGCGGTCTAAGACACTGCATCTCAGTACTACAGACCCTGGTTCCATTCCAGGCTGTATCACAGCGGCCTAAGACACTGCATCTCAGTACTACAGACCCTGGTTCCATTCCAGGCTGTATCACAGCGGCCTAAGACACTGCATCTCAGTACTACAGACCCAGGTTCCATTCCAGGCTGTATCACAGCGGTCTAAGACACTGCATCTCAGTACTACAGACCCTGGTTCCATTCCAGGCTGTATCACAGCGGCCTAAGACACTGCATCTCAGTAGTACAGACCCTGGTTCCATTCCAGGCTGTATCACAGCGGCCTAAGACACTGCATCTCAGTACTACAGACCCAGGTTCCATTCCAGGCTGTATCACAGTGGTCTAAGACACTGCATCTCAGTACTACAGACCCTGGTTCCATTCCAGGCTGTATCACAGCGGCCTAAGACACTGCATCTCAGTAGTACAGACCCTGGTTCCATTCCAGGCTGTATCACAGCGGTCTAAGACACTGCATCTCAGTACTACAGACCCTGGTTCCATTCCAGGCTGTATCACAACGGTCTAAGACACTGCATCTCAGTGCTAGAGGCGTCACTACAGACCCTGGTTCCATTGCAGGCTGTATCACAGCGGTCTAAGACACTGCATCTCGTTGCTACAGGTGTCACTACAGACACGCTGGTTCCATTCCAGGCTGTATCACAGTGGTCTACGACACTGAATCTCAGTGCTACAGGCGTCACTACAGACACCCTGGCTCGAATCCAGACTGTATCACAACCGGCCGTGATTGGGAGTCCCATAGGTATCACACTGTGATAGTGATGTGGTGTACGTGTCTGATGCCATGTACATATCATCAAATCAAATGTATTTATAAAGCCCTTCTTACATCAGCTGATGTCACAAAGTGCTGTACAGAAACCCAGCCTAAAACCCCAAACAGCAAGCAATGCAGGTGTAGGAGCACGGTGGCTAGGAAAAACTCCCTAGAAAGGCCAGAACCTAGGAAGAAACCTACAGAGGAACCAGCCTATGAGGGGTGACCAGTCCTCTTCTGGCCGTGCCGGGTGGAGATTATAACAGAACATGGCCAAGATGTTCAAATGTTCATAGATGAAATAATAATATTCACAGTGGTTGTTGAGGGTCAGCACCTCAGGAGTAAATGTCAGTTGGCTGCTGCTGTCTCTAGAGAGTTGAAAGCAGCATGGCCTGATATACATACTGTAGCCTACTCACCACTTAGTACACAACTATCATGCCTTAATATACCTTGTATGTCGTGTTAATACTTTCGGGTTGTGATCTGCACAATCTAGAAAATCCAGGGGAAGGATAGGGGTCCATTTGAACAATAATGTAGGAATGAAAGCACACCTGATTTTCTAACGTACGATCTTCAATAATATACAAAAATACTAGTATCCTAAAATATACCCTCCCTAGCTACTAATATCCTATAATATACCCCCCAGCTACTAATATCCTATAATACCCCCCCCAGCTACTAATATCCTATAATATACCCCCCACAGCTACTAATATCCTATAATATACCCCCAGCTACAAATATCCTATAATACCCCCCAGCTACTAATATCCTATAATATACCCCCCAGCTACTAATATCCTATAATACACCCCCAGCTAATAATATCCTATAATACACCCCCCAGCTACTAATATCCTATAATACCCCCCCAGCTACTAATATCCTATAATACCCCCCCAGCTACTAATATCCTATAATATACCCCCCCCCCCCAGCTACTAATATCCTATAATATACCCCCCAGCTACTAATATCCTATAATATAGCCCCACAGCTACTAATATCCTATAATACCCCCCCAGCTACTAATATCCTATAATACCCCCCAGCTACTAATATCCTATAATATACCCCCAGCTACTAATATCCTATAATATAACTCCCACAGCTACTAATATCCTATAATACCCCCCAGCTACTAATATCCTATAATATACCTCCCACAGCTACTAATATCCTATAATACCCCCCAGCTACTAATATCCTATAATATACCCCTCAGCTACTAATATCCTATAATATACCCCCCAGCTACTAATATCCTATAATACCCCCCAGCTACTAATATCCTATAATACCCCCCCAGCTACTAATATCCTATAATATACCCCCCAGCTACTAATATCCTATAATATACCCCCCAGCTACTAATATCCTATAATACACCCCCCAGCTACTAATATCCTATAATATACCCCCAAGCTACTAATATCCTATAATATACCCCACAGCTACTAATATCCTATAATACCCCCCAGCTACTAATATCCTATAATACACCCCCCAGCTACTAATATCCTATAATATACCCCCCAGCTACTAATATCCTATAATATACCCCACAGCTACTAATATCCTATAATACCCCCCAGCTACTAATATCCTATAATACACCCCCCAGCTACTAATATCCTATAATACCCCCCCAGCTACTAATATCCTATAATATACCCCCAGCTACTAATATCCTATAATACCCCCCAGCTACTAATATCCTATAATATACCCCCAGCTACTAATATCCTATAATATACCTCCCACAGCTACTAATATCCTATAATATACCCCCCAGCTACTAATATCCTATAATACACCCCCCACAGCTACTAATATCCTATAATACCCCCCCAGCTACTAATATCCTATAATATACCCCCAGCTACTAATATCCTATAATATACCCCCCAGCTACTAATATCCTATAATACACACCCAGCTAATAATATCCTATAATACACCCCCCAGCTACTAATATCCTATAATACCCCCCCAGCTACTAATATCCTATAATACCCCCCCAGCTACTAATATCCTATAATATACCCCCCCCCCAGCTACTAATATCCTATAATACCCCCCCAGCTACTAATATCCTATAATATACCTCCCACAGCTACTAATATCCTATAATACCCCCCAGCTACTAATATCCTATAATATACCTCCCACAGCTACTAATATCCTATAATACCCCCCAGCTACTAATATCCTATAATATACCCCCCAGCTACTAATATCCTATAATATACCCCCCAGCTACTAATATCCTATAATACCCCCCCAGCTACTAATATCCTATAATACCCCCCCAGCTACTAATATCCTATAATATACCCCCCAGCTACTAATATCCTATAATATACCCCCCAGCTACTAATATCCTATAATACCCCCCCAGCTACTAATATCCTATAATATGCCCCCCAGCTACTAATATCCTATAATATACCCCCAGCTACTAATATCCTATAATATACCCCCAGCTACTAATATCCTATAATATACCCCCCAGCTACTAATATCCTATAATACCCCCCCAGCTACTAATATCCTATAATACACCCCCCAGCTACTAATATCTTATAATATACCCCCCAGCTACTAATATCCTATAATACACCCCCCAGCTACTAATATCCTATAATATACCCCCCCCCCCCCCCCAGCTACTAATATCCTATAATATACCCCCCAGCTACTAATATCCTATAATATACTCCCAGCTACTAATATCCTATAATATACCCCCAGCTACTAATATCCTATAATATACCCCCCAGCTACTAATATCCTATAATACCCCCCCAGCTACTAATATCCTATAATATACCCCCCAGCTACTAATATCCTATAATATACCCCACAGCTACTAATATCCTATAATATACCCCACAGCTACTAATATCCTATAATACCCCCCAGCACTAATATCCTATAATACACCCCCCAGCTACTAATATCCTATAATATACCCCCCAGCTACTAATATCCTATAATATACCCCACAGCTACTAATATCCTATAATACCCCCCAGCTACTAATATCCTATAATACACCCCCCAGCTACTAATATCCTATAATACCCCCCCAGCTACTAATATCCTATAATACACCCCCCCAGCTACTAATATCCTATAATATACCCCCCCCCCCCAGCTACTAATATCCTATAATATACCCCCCAGCTACTAATATCCTATAATATACCCCCCAGCTACTAATATCCTATAATATACCCCCAGCTACTAATATCCTATAATATACCCCCAGCTACTAATATCCTATAATATACCCCCCAGCTACTAATATCCTATAATACCCCCCCAGCTACTAATATCCTATAATACACCCCCCAGCTACTAATATCCTATAATATACCCCCCAGCTACTAATATCCTATAATATACCCCCAGCTACTAATATCCTATAATATACCCCCAGCTACTAATATCCTATAATACACCCCCCAGCTACTAATATCCTATAATACCCCC
>NW_027256268.1:0-19548 GCF_045679555.1 Salvelinus alpinus
ACCATCAGTTAATACCAGTCTCCTCCCCCATCACTATATACTATACCATCAGTTAATACCAGTCTCCTCTCCCCGTCACTATATACTATACCATCAGTTAATACCAGTCTCCTCTCCCCATCACTATATACTATACCATCAGTTACTACCAGTCTCCTCTCCCCATCACTATATACTATACCATCAGTTAATACCAGTCTCCTCTCCCCATCACTATATACTATACCATCAGTTAATACCAGTCTCCTCTCCCCATCACTATATACTATACCATCAGTTAATACCAGTCTCCTCTCCCCATCACTATATACTATACCATCAGTTAATACCAGTCTCCTCTCCCCATCACTATATACTATACCATCAGTTAATACCAGTCTCCTCTCCCCATCACTATATACTATACCATCAGTTAATACCAGTCTCCTCTCCCCATCACTATATACTATACCATCAGTTAATACCAGTCTCCTCTCCCCCATCACTATATACTATACCATCAGTTAATACCAGTCTCCTCTCCCCGTCACTATATACTATACCATCAGTTAATACCAGTCTCCTCTCCCCATCACTATATACTATACCATCAGTTACTACCAGTCTCCTCTCCCCATCACTATATACTATACCATCAGTTAATACCAGTCTCCTCTCCCCATCACTATATACTATACCATCAGTTAATACCAGTCTCCTCTCCCCATCACTATATACTATACCATCAGTTAATACCAGTCTCCTCTCCCCATCACTATATACTATACCATCAGTTAATACCAGTCTCCTCTCCCCCATCATTATATACTATACCATCAGTTAATACCAGTCTGCTCTCCCCATCACTATATACTATACCATCAGTTAATACCAGACTCCTCTCCCCATCACTATATACTATACCATCAGTTAATACCAGTCTCCTCTCCCCATCACTATATACTATACCATCAGTTAATACCAGTCTCCTCTCCCCGTCACTATATACTATACCATCAATTAATACCAGTCTCCTCTCCCCATCACTATATACTATACCATCAGTGAATACCAGTCTCCTCTCCCCATCACTATATACTATACCATCAGTTAATACCAGTCTCCTCCCCCATCACTATATACTATACCATCAGTTAATACCAGTCTTCTCTCCCCATCACTATATACTATACCATCAGTTAATACCAGTCTCCTCTCCCCGTCACTATATACTATACCATCAGTTAATACCAGTCTCCTATCCCCCATCACTATATACTATACCATCAGTTAATACCAGTCTCCTCTCCCCATCACTATATACTATACCATCAGTTAATACCAGTCTCCTCTCCCCATCACTATATACTATACCATCAGTTAATACCAGTCTCCTCTCCCCATCACTATATACTATACCATCAGTTAATATCAGTCTCCTCTCCCCGTCACTATATACTATACCATCAGTTAATACCAGTCTCCTCTCCCCATCACTATATACTATACCATCAGTTAATACCAGTCTGCTCTCCCCATCACTATATACTATACCATCAGTTAATACCAGACTCCTCTCCCATCACTATATACTATACCATCAGTTAATACCAGTCTCCTCTCCCCATCACTATATACTATACCATCAGTTAATACCAGTCTCCTCTCCCCGTCACTATATACTATACCATCAGTTAATATCAGTCTCCTCTCCCCATCACTATATACTATACCATCAGTTAATACCAGTCTTCTCTCCCCCGTCACTATATACTATACCATCAGTTAATACCAGTCTCCTCTCCCCATCACTATATACTATACCATCAGTTAATACCAGTCTCCTCTCCCCATCACTATATACTATACCATCAGTTAATACCAGTCTCCTCCCCCATCACTATATACTATACCATCAGTTAATACCAGTCTCCTCTCCCCATCACTATATACTATACCATCAGTTAATACCAGTCTCCTCTCCCCGTCACTATATACTATACCATCAGTTAATACCAGTCTCCTCTCCCCCATCACTATATACTATACCATCAGTTAATACCAGTCTCCTCTCCCCCATCACTATATACTATACCATCAGTTAATACCAGTCTCCTCGCCCCATCACTATATACTATACCATCAGTTAATACCAGTCTCCTCTCCCCATCACTATATACTATACCATCAGTTAATACCAGTCTCCTCTCCCCATCACTATATACTATACCATCAGTTAATACCAGTCTCCTCTCCCCATCACTATATACTATACCATCAGTTAATACCAGTCTCCTCTCCCCATCACTATATACTATACCATCAGTTAATACCAGTCTCCTCTCCCCATCACTATATACTATACCATCAGTTAATACCAGTCTCCTCTCCCCCATCACTATATACTATACCATCAGTTAATACCAGTCTCCTCTCCCCGTCACTATATACTATACCATCAGTTAATACCAGTCTCCTCTCCCCATCACTATATACTATACCATCAGTTACTACCAGTCTCCTCTCCCCATCACTATATACTATACCATCAGTTAATACCAGTCTCCTCTCCCCATCACTATATACTATACCATCAGTTAATACCAGTCTCCTCTCCCCATCACTATATACTATACCATCAGTTAATACCAGTCTCCTCTCCCCATCACTATATACTATACCATCAGTTAATACCAGTCTCCTCTCCCCCATCATTATATACTATACCATCAGTTAATACCAGTCTGCTCTCCCCATCACTATATACTATACCATCAGTTAATACCAGACTCCTCTCCCCATCACTATATACTATACCATCAGTTAATACCAGTCTCCTCTCCCCGTCACTATATACTATACCATCAATTAATACCAGTCTCCTCTCCCCATCACTATATACTATACCATCAGTTAATACCAGTCTCCTCTCCCCATCACTATATACTATACCATCAGTTAATACCAGTCTCCTCCCCCATCACTATATACTATACCATCAGTTAATACCAGTCTCCTCTCCCCATCACTATATACTATACCATCAGTTAATACCAGACTCCTCTCCCCATCACTATATACTATACCATCAGTTAATACCAGTCTCCTCTCCCCGTCACTATATACTATACCATCAATTAATACCAGTCTCCTCTCCCCATCACTATATACTATACCATCAGTTAATACCAGTCTCCTCTCCCCATCACTATATACTATACCATCAGTTAATACCAGTCTCCTCCCCCATCACTATATACTATACCATCAGTTAATACCAGTCTCCTCTCCCCATCACTATATACTATACCATCAGTTAATACCAGTCTCCTCTCCCCGTCACTATATACTATACCATCAGTTAATACCAGTCTCCTATCCCCCATCACTATATACTATACCATCAGTTAATACCAGTCTCCTCTCCCCATCACTATATACTATACCATCAGTTAATACCAGTCTCCTCTCCCCATCACTATATACTATACCATCAGTTAATACCAGTCTCCTCTCCCCATCACTATATACTATACCATCAGTTAATATCAGTCTCCTCTCCCCGTCACTATATACTATACCATCAGTTAATACCAGTCTCCTCTCCCCATCACTATATACTATACCATCAGTTAATACCAGTCTCCTCTCCCCATCACTATATACTATACCATCAGTTAATACCAGTCTCCTCTCCCATCACTATATACTATACCATCAGTTAATACCAGTCTCCTCTCCCCATCACTATATACTATACCATCAGTTAATACCAGTCTCCTCTCCCCCATCACCATATACTATACCATCAGTTAATACCAGTCTCCTCTCCCCATCACTATATACTATACCATCCGTTAATACCAGTCTCCTCTCCCCATCACTATATACTATACCATCAGTTAATACCAGTTTCCTCTCCCCATCACTATATACTATACCATCAGTTAATACCAGTCTCCTCTCCCCATCACTATATACTATACCATCAGTTAATACCAGTCTCCTCTCCCATCACTATATACTATACCATCAGTTAATACCAGTCTCCTCTCCCCATCACTATATACTATACCATCAGTTAATACCAGTCTCCTCTCCCCATCACTATATACTATACCATCAGTTAATACCAGTCTCCTCTCCCCATCACTATATACTATACCATCAGTTAATACCAGTCTCCTCTCCCATCACTATATACTATACCATCAGTTAATACCAGTCTCCTCTCCCCATCACTATATACTATACCATCAGTTAATACCAGTCTCCTCTCCCCATCACTATATACTATACCATCAGTTAATACCAGTCTCCTCTCCCCATCACTATATACTATACCATCAGTTAATACCAGTCTCCTCTCCCATCACTATATACTATACCATCAGTTAATACCAGTCTCCTCTCCCCATCACTATATACTATACCATCAGTTAATACCAGTCTCCTCTCCCCATCACTATATACTATACCATCAGTTAATACCAGTCTCCTCTCCCCATCACTATATACTATACCATCAGTTAATACCAGTCTCCTCTCCCCATCACTATATACTATACCATCAGTTAATACCAGTCTCCTCTCCCCATCACTATATACTATACCATCAGTAAATACCAGTCTCCTCTCCCCCATCACTATATACTATACCATCAGTTAATACCAGTCTCCTCTACCCATCACTATATACTATACCATCAGTTAATACCAGTCTCCTCTCCCCATCACTATATACTATACCATCAGTTAATACCAGTCTCCTCTCCCATCACTATATACTATACCATCAGTTAATACCAGTCTCCTCTCCCATCACTATATACTATACCATCAGTTAATACCAGTCTCCTCTCCCATCACTATATACTATACCATCAGTTAATACCAGTCTCCTCTCCCATCACTATATACTATACCATCAGTTAATACCAGTCTCCTCTCCCATCACTATATACTATACCATCAGTTAATACCAGTCTCCTCTCCCATCACTATATACTATACCATCAGTTAATACCAGTCTCCTCTCCCATCACTATATACTATACCATCAGTTAATACCAGTCTCCTCTCCCATCACTATATACTATACCATCAGTTAATACCAGTCTCCTCTCCCCGTCACTCCAGCTGAAGATATTCACTACACACTGAGTGGACAAAACATTAGTAACACCTTCTTAATATTGAATTGCACCCCCCCCCCCCCCCCCCCCTTTTGCCCTCAGAACAGCCTCAATCCGTCGGGACATGGACTCTACACGATGTCGAAAGTGTTCCACAGGTGATGCTGACCCATGTTTACTCCATTGCTTCCTACAGTTGTGTCCAGTTGGCTTTTTGTCCTTTGGGTGGAGGACCATTCTTGATATACACAGGAAACTGTTGAGCGTGAAAAACAGCAGTGTTGCAGTTCTTGACTCAAACCAGTGCGCCTGGCACCTACTACCAAACCCTGTTCAAAGGCGCTTACAACTTTTGTCTGAATAACACACACACACACACGTCTCAATGCATCAGATCACAATGCCTTTTTTAATCATCTACGCCTGTCCAAAAATGTGGACACAATCAGAATGTGGACAAGATCAGGACAACGGACGCATGTTAGAACCAGGTATAAACAAGGGCTAGAGGGAGAGAAAGAGAGAAAGAGAATAAGAGAGAAAGAAAGCCAAAAAGAGAGCGAGCGAGTGCGAACACGCAAGAGAGAACAGGGTGTATCTCTTCACTGTATGTATACACTGCAATACAATTAACCCTATGATACGTCAGAGTCTGACTGGGGTGTGGCAGTGCTGGCTGCCATGTCAGAAGCCTTTACATGGTGCTCTATCTATTACCCCAGGCTCTGACGGGTTAGCTTTACATGGTGCTCTATCTATTACCCCAGGCTCTGACAGGTTAGCTTTACATGGTGCTCTATCTATTACCCCAGGCTCTGACGGGCTAGCTTTACATGGTGCTCTATCTATTACCCCAGGCTCTGACGGGTCAGCTTTACATGGTGCTCTATCTATTACCCCAGGCTCTGACGGGTTAGCTTTACATGGTGCTCTATCTATTACCCCAGGCTCTGACGGGTCAGCTTTACATGGTGCTCTATCTATTACCCCAGGCTCTGACGGGTTAGCTTTACATGGTGCTCTATCTATTACCCCAGGCTCTGACGGGTTAGCTTTACATGGTGCTCTATCTATTACCCCAGGCTCTGACGGGTTAGCTTTACATGGTGCTCTATCTATTACCCCAGGCTCTGACGGGTTAGCTTTACATGGTGCTCTATCTATTACCCCAGGCTCTGACGGGTTAGCTTTACATGGTGCTCTATCTATTACCCCAGGCTCTGACGGGTTAGCTTTACATGGTGCTCTATCTATTACCCCAGGCTCTGACGGGTTAGCTTTACATGGTGCTCTATCTATTACCCCAGGCTCTGACGGGTTAGCTTTACATGGTGCTCTATCTATTACCCCAGGCTCTGACGGGTCAGCTTTACATGGTGCTCTATCTATTACCCCAGGCTCTGACGGGTTAGCTTTACATGGTGCTCTATCTATTACCCCAGGCTCTGACGGGTTAGCTTTACATGGTGCTCTATCTATTACCCCAGGCTCTGACGGGTCAGCTTTACATGGTGCTCTATCTATTACCCCAGGCTCTGACGGGTTAACTTTACATGGTGCTCTATCTATTACCCCAGGCTCTGACGGGTTAGCTTTACATGGTGCTCTATCTATTACCCCAGGCTCTGAAGGGTTAGCTTTACACGGTGCTCTATCTATTACCCCAGGCTCTGACGGGTTAACTTTACATGGTGCTCTATCTATTACCCCAGGCTCTGATGGGTTAGCTTTACATGGTGCTCTATCTATTACCCCAGGCTCTGACGGGTTAACTTTACATGGTGCTCTATCTATTACCCCAGGCTCTGACGGGTTAGCTTTACATGGTGCTCTATCTATTACCCCAGGCTCTGAAGGGTTAGCTTTACACGGTGCTCTATCTATTACCCCAGGCTCTGACGGGTTAGCTTTACATGGTGCTCTATCTATTACCCCATGCTCTGACGGGTTAGCTTTACATGGTGCTCTATCTATTACCCCAGGCTCTGACGGGTTAACTTTACATGGTGCTCTATCTATTACCCCAGGCTCTGACGGGTTAACTTTACATGGTGCTCTATCTATTACCCCAGGCTCTGACGGGTTAGCTTTACATGGTGCTCTATCTATAACCCCAGGCTCTGACGGGTCAGCTTTACATGGTGCTCTATCTATTACCCCAGGCTCTGACGGGTTAGCTTTACATGGTGCTCTATCTATTACCCCAGGCTCTGACGGGTCAGCTTTACATGGTGCTCTATCTATTACCCCAGGCTCTGACGGGTTAGCTTTACATGGTGCTCTATCTATTACCCCCAGGCTCTGACGGGTTAGCTTTACATGGTGCTCTATCTATTACCCCCAGGCTCTGACGGGTCAGCTTTACATGGTGCTCTATCTATTACCCCAGGCTCTGACGGGTCAGCTTTACATGGTGCTCTATCTATTACCCCCAGGCTCTGACGGGTCAGCTTTACATGGTGCTCTATCTATTACCCCAGGCTCTGACGGGTTAGCTTTACATGGTGCTCTATCTATTACCCCCAGGCTCTGACGGGTTAGCTTTACATGGTGTTCTATCTATTACCCCAGGCTCTGACGGGTTAGCTTTACATGGTGCTCTATCTATTACCCCCAGGCTCTGACGGGTTAGCTTTACATGGTGCTCTATCTATTACCCCCAGGCTCTGACGGGTCAGCTTTACATGGTGCTCTATCTATTACCCCAGGCTCTGACGGGTCAGCTTTACATGGTGCTCTATCTATTACCCCCAGGCTCTGACGGGTCAGCTTTACATGGTGCTCTATCTATTACCCCAGGCTCTGACGGGTTAGCTTTACATGGTGCTCTATCTATTACCCCCAGGCTCTGACGGGTTAGCTTTACATGGTGTTCTATCTATTACCCCAGGCTCTGACGGGTTAGCTTTACATGGTGCTCTATCTATTACCCCAGGCTCTGACGGGTTAGCTTTACATGGTGCTCTATCTATTACCCCCAGGCTCTGACGGGTTAGCTTTACATGGTGCTCTATCTATTACCCCAGGCTCTGACGGGTTAGCTTTACATGGTGCTCTATCTATTACCCCAGACTCTGACGGGTTAGCTTTACATGGTGCTCTATCTATTACCCCAGGCTCTGACGGGTCAGCTTTACATGGTGCGTGTTAGCTTTACATTAGACAGGCCAAGGGCCCTCCTAGAAATGGTGACGTCACTCATGCACTTATAGACCTCTATAGGCTAATGTTCAGGAAGACATGGTTTACTGCCCAAATGCCCCCCCCCCCCCCCCATTCCCTACATAGTGCACATATTTTGACCAGAGACAGCCATTGAGAAGATTCATTCCCTCTGAATAACTGTTTTGTTAGAGGGGGGAACTTTTGGATCAAAGGAGAATTGTGAGATTAGCTGACTGGGCTATTATAAAGTCATATGTAATGTGGAGAGTTTTAAAGTCTTCTCATAAGGGGACAGAAATATGATCAGAAATATGGTTAGTTTATGTGTGCAGTTCAGCTGTTGAGGATGCAATAGGTCCCCTAAAATGGTCAACTCACTGGCTTCAGCTCCATGTGTGATGGGAAGAGCCTGGAGGTGATCCAGGCTTCAGCTCCATGTGTGATGGGAAGCAGAGTATGTGAGGGGAGCGGACCCAATTTGACTGGAGCGTGGAGCAAGATTCCCGAAGGCTGAAGCGTCGGCATTCTCGCCTGCTCTAATTTCACTCCAGTAGTACTCACTACACGAACTCAGGCCAGTAGTACTCACTACACGAACTCAGGCCAGTAGTACTCACTACACGAACTCAGGCCAGTAGTACTCACTACACGAACTCAGGCCAGTAGTACTCACTACACGAACTCAGGCCAGTAGTACTCACTACACGAACTCAGGCCAGTAGTACTCACTACACGAACTCAGGCCAGTAGTACTCACTACACGAACTCAGGCCAGTAGTACTCACTACACGAACTCAGGCCAGTAGTACTCACTACACGAACTCAGGCCAGTAGTACTCACTACACGAACTCAGGCCAGTAGTACTCACTACACGAACTCAGGCCAGTAGTACTCACTACACGAACTCAGGGCATGACCATTACCAAACACAGTGTATTACTGGGGACTATTACCAAACACAGTGTATTACTGGGGACTATTACCAAACACAGTGTATTACTGGGGACTATTACCAAACACAGTGTATTACTGGGGACTATTACCAAACACAGTGTATTACTGGGGACTATTACCAAACACAGTGTATTACTGGGGACTATTACCAAACACAGTGTATTACTGGGGACTATTACCAAACACAGTGTATTACTGGGGACCATTACCAAACACTGTGTATTACTGGGGACTATTACCAAACACAGTGTATTACTGGGGACTATTACCAAACACAGTGTATTACTGGGGACCATTACCAAACACAGTGTATTACTGGGGACCATTACCAAACACAATGTATTACTGGGGACTATTACCAAACACAGTGTATTACTGGGGACCATTACCAAACACAGTGTATTACTGGGGACCATTACCAAACACAATGTATTACTGGGGACCATTACGAAACACAATTGAATTGACTAATACATATCAGAAGGCAAAGGAAGTAACATTGAAATAAGATTCCTCCCAAATTCCCCAGAACTTCCTCATCCTTGATATCTTGTCTGCCACATGTGCTGTGATGTGTAGTTTTTCACAAACACAAACTGCATGTACAGCGTTAGGAGTGGTCCATCAGTTCAGCCGCTCGCTCTGAGGATAATTAAGGACACATTATGTCTCTGGCCGTCGAAGCCAGTGAGTGACACAGACACACACACACACACACACACACACACACACACACACACACACACACACACACACACACACACACACACACACACACACACACACACACACACACACACACACACACACACACACACACACACACAAAGAAACATACACACACTCACAAACACACACACACTCTCTCTCTCTCTCTTTCTCTTTCTCTCACACACACACACACACACAAACACACACACACAAAGAAACATACACACACTCACAAACACACACACACTCTCCCTCTCTCTCTCTCTCTTTCTCTCACACACACACACATACACACAGTAATGCACAAACGCACACACACTCCCTCTCTCTCTCTCTCTCTCTCTCACACACACAAACACACCTACATACTGTCACACACACAAACACACGGACGCACACACACACATACACACACACACACGTATGCACACATGCACACACATGCACGCACACACACAATGAAATATGCTCCTGGCACTGATGGCCAGATACAGTAATGAATGGAGGGAAGACTAGCCAACAGCAACATCAGAACATAGAGCTAGCAGCTATAGGGTAGATACAGTAATGAATGGAGGGAAGACGAGCCAACAACAACATCAGAACATAGAGCTAGCAGCTATAGGGTAGATACAGTAATGAATGGAGGGAAGACTAGCCAACAGCAACATCAGAACATAGAGCTAGCAGCTATAGGGTAGATACAGTAATGAATGGAGGGAAGACGAGCCAACAGCAACATCAGAACATAGAGCTAGCAGCTATAGGGTAGATAGAGTAATGAATGGAGGGAAGTCGAGCCAACAGCAACATCAGAACATAGAGCTAGCAGCTATAGGGTAGATACAGTAATGAATGGAGGGAAGACTAGCCAACAGCAACATCAGAACATAGAGCTAGCAGCTATAGGGTAGATACAGTAATGAATGGAGGGAAGACTAGCCAACAGCAACATCAGAACATAGAGCTAGCAGCTATAGGGTAGATACAGTAATGAATGGAGGGAAGACGAGCCAACAGCAACATCAGAACATAGAGCTAGCAGCTATAGGGTAGATACAGTAATGAATGGAGGGAAGACGAGCCAACAGCAACATCAGAACATAGAGCTAGCAGCTATAGGGTAGATACAGTAATGAATGGAGGGAAGACGAGCCAACAGAAACATCAGAACATAGAGCTAGCAGCTATAGGGTAGATACAGTAATGAATGGAGGGAAGACGAGCCAACAGCAACATCAGTACATAGAGCTAGCAGCTATAGGGTAGATACAGTAATGAATGGAGGGAAGACGAGCCAACAGCAACATCAGAACATAGAGCTAGCAGCTATAGGGTAGATACAGTAATGAATGGAGGGAAGACGAGCCAACAGAAACATCAGAACATAGAGCTAGCAGCTATAGGGTAGATACAGTAATGAATGGAGGGAAGACTAGCCAACAACAACATCAGAACATAGAGCTAGCAGCTATAGGGTAGATACAGTAATGAATGGAGAGAAGACGAGCCAACAGCAACATCAAAACATAGAGCTAGCAGCTATAGGGTAGATATAGTAATGAATGGAGGGAAGACGAGCCAACAGCAACATCAGAACATAGAGCTAGCAGCTATAGGGTAGATACAGTAATGAATGGAGGGAAGACGAGCCAACAGCAACATCAGAACATAGAGCTAGCAGCTATAGGGTAGATACAGTAATGAATGGAGAGAAGACTAGCCAACAGCAACATCAGAACATAGAGCTAGCAGCTATAGGGTAGATACAGTAATGAATGGAGGGAAGACGAGCCAACAGCAACATCAGAACATAGAGCTAGCAGCTATAGTGCACTACTGTTGACCAGGGCCCAGAGGAGTTTTCCCTCTATAGTACACTACTGTTGACCAGGGCCCAGAGGCGTTTTCCCTCTATAGTGCACTACTGTTGACCAGGGCCCAGAGGCGTTTTCCCTCTATAGTGCACTACTGTTGACCAGGGCCCAGAGGCGTTTTCCCTCTATAGTACACTACTGTTGACCAGGGCCCAGAGGCGTTTTCCCTCTATAGTACACTACTGTTGACAAGGGCCCAGAGGCATTTTCCCTCTATAGTACACTACTGTTGACCAGGGCCCAGAGGCGTTTTCCCTCTATAGTACACTACTGTTGACCAGGGCCCAGAGGCGTTTTCCCTCTATAGTACACTACTGTTGACCAGGGCCCAGAGGCGTTTTCCCTCTATAGTACACTACTGTTGACAAGAGCCCAGAGGCATTTTCCCTCTATAGTACACTACTGTTGACCAGGGCCCAGAGGCGTTTTCCCTCTATAGTACACTACTGTTGACCAGGGCCCAGAGGCGTTTTCCCTCTATAGTACACTACTGTTGACCAGGGCCCAGAGGCGTTTTCCCTCTATAGTGCACTACTGTTGACCAGGGCCCAGAGGCGTTTTCCCTCTATAGTGCACTACTGTTGACCAGGGCCCAGAGGCGTTTTCCCTCTATAGTGCATTACTGTTGACCAGGGCCCAGAGGCGTTTGGTAATAGATTGAAGAAAGAAAGGCAGAACAAATAAATAAAGGGCTGTATCATGGCTGAGCTGTTTGTTTTCAACATGGCATGTGTGTTTATTTCTTCATGATGGTGGAGGATGGAGATGGAGGAGGAGGGAGATGGGGGAGGAGGGAGATGGAGGATGAGGGAGGAGGAGGGAGATGGAGGACGAGGGAAATGGGGTAGGAGGGAGATGGAGGATGAGGGAGGAGGGGGAGGTGGGAGGGGGAGGGAGGCGGGAGGAGGGGGAGGGTGGAGGAGGATGTGGGGATGGTTGCAGGTGACAAGTCTTACAATGCATTATAACTGCATCATAATGCATTATAACTGTAGGCAGGTACAGTGTTTACCAACTTTTCTTCACCCAACATTTGTGAATTACATAATGGAGAAATCAACTGAGAGGTAGGCCATGTCAGAGGTGAATTTATACTTCCTGACTCCCTAGAGTCATGACAAAACACCTACAGTCTTTCAGTGAACCATCTACAGTGTTTAAAAGAGCTGTGTAGAGCCTAGGAAATGAACTACAGCACTGATATCTTATGGATGGTCTGGTCTCTCTGTACACATTACTGTAGTCTAGTAGTTACCCACTGATATCTTATGGCTGGTCTGGTCTCTCTGTACACATTACTGTAGTCTAGTAGTTACCCACTGATATCTTATGGATGGTCTGGTCTCTCTGTACACATTACTGTAGTCTAGTAGTTACCCACTGATATCTTATGGATGGTCTGGTCTCTCTGTACACATTACTGTAGTCTAGTAGTTACCCACTGATATCTTATGGATGGTCTGGTCTCTCTGTACACATTACTGTAGTCTAGTAGTTACCCACTGATATCTTATGGATGGTCTGGTCTCTCTGTACACATTACTGTAGTCTAGTAGTTACCCACTGATATCTTATGGCTGGTCTGGTCTCTCTGTACACATTACTGTAGTCTAGTAGTTACCCACTGATATCTTATGGCTGGTCTGGTCTCTCTGTACACATTACTGTAGTCTAGTAGTTACCCACTGATATCTTATGGCTGGTCTGGTCTCTCTGTACACATTACTGTAGTCTAGTAGTTACCCACTGATATCTTATAGATGGTCTGGTCTCTCTGTACACATTACTGTAGTCTAGTAGTTACCCACTGATATCTTATGGCTGGTCTGGTCTCTCTGTACACATTACTGTAGTCTAGTAGTTACCCACTGATATCTTATGGATGGTCTGGTCTCTCTGTACACATTACTGTAGTCTAGTAGTTACCCACTGATATCTTATGGCTGGTCTGGTCTCTCTGTACACATTACTGTAGTCTAGTAGTTACCCACTGATATCTTATGGCTGGTCTGGTCTCTCTGTACACATTACTGTAGTCTAGTAGTTACCCACTGATATCTTATGGCTGGTCTGGTCTCTCTGTACACATTACTGTAGTCTAGTAGTTACCCACTGATATCTTATGGCTGGTCTGGTCTCTCTGTACACATTACTGTAGTCTAGTAGTTACCCACTGATATCTTATAGATGGTCTGGTCTCTCTGTACACATTACTGTAGTCTAGTAGTTACCCACTGATATCTTATGGCTGGTCTGGTCTCTCTGTACACATTACTGTAGTCTAGTAGTTACCCACTGATATCTTATGGATGGTCTGGTCTCTCTGTACACATTACTGTAGTCTAGTAGTTACCCACTGATATCTTATGGCTGGTCTGGTCTCTCTGTACACATTACTGTAGTCTAGTAGTTACCCACTGATATCTTATGGCTGGTCTGGTCTCTCTGTACACATTACTGTAGTCTAGTAGTTACCCACTGATATCTTATGGCTGGTCTGATCTCTCTGTACACATTACTGTAGTCTAGTAGTTACCCACTGATATCTTATGGCTGGTCTGGTCTCTCTGTACACATTACTGTAGTCTAGTAGTTACCCACTGATATCTTATGGCTGGTCTGGTCTCTCTGTACACATTACTGTAGTCTAGTAGGTAACTACTGATATCTTATGGCTGGTCTGGTCTCTCTGTACACATTACTGTAGTCTAGTAGTTACCCACTGATATCTTATGGCTGGTCTGGTCTCTCTGTACACATTACTGTAGTCTAGTAGTTACCCACTGATGTCCAATACCTTGTGGTCTAACATCCTCAATGCATTTACCTTATTGTCTGTCACTCGGCGGATTCTCTCTCTCTCTCTCTCTCTCTCTCTCTCTCTCTCTCTCTCTCTCTCTCTCTCTCTCTCTCTCTCTCTCTCTCTCTCTCTCTCTCTCTCTCTCTCTCTCTCTCTCTCTCTCTCTCTCTCTTCTCTCTCTCTCTCTCTCTCTCTCTCTCACTCTTTCTCTCTCTCTCTCTCTCTCTCTCTCATTATCTTTCACTCTCTCTCTCTCTCGCTCTGCTCTCTGTAGACATTGAGGGAAAATGTGGTCATTGATGTGGATTTGTAGCATATCTTCGAGGGGGTTCTGTTATTTCATTTCCATGAGAGCCAGGTTACTGTGGTACTGTAGGCACATAGTTAGAAGAAAAGTGGACATCAGCATCCATAGTGTTCCAATTTGTGGTTTTTCCTGGATTGTTTGTTTTATGACAAAGGTTTTGATTCATCATTCATGAGATTTGGAGATCTGGTGAGCCAGCCACTGGGGTTTCTGGCTGCGGTAACAGTAATAATCAAACTCAACCACATGGTGCTTTATATGGCTCAAACATGTTAACAGAGAATCAGACGTGTGGGTGTGTGAGTGACACAGATGGATGACTGTATAGAATCTAGACATAGCATCCTGTTAGCAGGTATGAACGTAGCCAGAATGATGCAAACGTGGGAATCCAAAACTTTCGCTTTAGTCAAATTTTCACTTAGTCATTCATTGATGTCCATTAGTGAAAATCCTAAAAGTAAGGATTCCCACAATATGTGAGAACATAAAGTTGGGCCACCAACTTAGTCTGTTACATTATGTATCTCTATTTTTAAGGCTCTTAGACATGATATATCTCTGTCTTTAAGTCTGTTACATTATGTATCTCTGTCTTTAAGTCTGTTACATTATGTATCTCTGTCTTTAAGTCTGTTACATTATGTATCTCTGTCTTTAAGTCTGTTACATTATGTATCTCTATCTTTAAGTCTGTTACATTATGTATCTCTATCTCTAAGTCCGTTACATTATGTATCTCTGTCTTTAAGTCTGTTACATTATGTATCTCTATTTTTAAGGCTCTTAGACATGATATATCTCTGTCTTTAAGTCTGTTACATTATGTATCTCTGTCTTTAAGTCTGTTACATTATGTATCTCTGTCTTTAAGTCTGTTACATTATGTATCTCTGTCTTTAAGTCTGTTACATTATGTATCTCTGTCTTTAAGTCTGTTACATTATGTATCTCTATCTTTAAGTCTGTTACATTATGTATCTCTATCTCTAAGTCCGTTACATTATGTATCTCTGTCTTTAAGTCTGTTACATTATGTATCTCTGTCTTTAAGTCTGTTACATTATGTATCTATATCTTTAAGTCTGTTACATTATGTATCTCTGTCTTTAAGTCTGTTACATTATGTATCTCTGTCTTTAAGTCTGTTACATTATGTATCTCTATCTTTAAGTCTGTTACATTATGTAGCTATATCTTTAAGTCTGTTACATTATGTATCTCTATTTTTAAGGCTCTTAGACATGATATATCTCTGTCTTTAAGTCTGTTACATTATGTATCTCTGTCTTTAAGTCTGTTACATTATGTATCTCTGTCTTTAAGTCTGTTACATTATGTATCTCTGTCTTTAAGTCTGTTACATTATGTATCTCTATCTCTAAGTCCGTTACATTATGTATCTCTGTCTTTAAGTCTGTTACATTATGTATCTCTGTCTTTAAGTCTGTTACATTATGTATCTATATCTTTAAGTCTGTTACATTATGTATCTCTGTCTTTAAGTCTGTTACATTATGTATCTCTGTCTTTAAGTCTGTTACATTATGTATCTCTATCTTTAAGTCTGTTACATTATGTAGCTATATCTTTAAGTCTGTTACATTATGTATCTATGTCTTTAAGTCTGTTACATTATATATCTCTATCTTTAAGTCAGTTACATTATGTATCTCTGTCTTTAAGTCAGTTACATTATGTATCTCTGTCTTTAAGTCTGTTACATTATGTATCTCTATCTCTAAGTCCGTTACATTATGTATCTCTGTCTTTAAGTCTGTTACATTATGTATCTCTGTCTTTAAGTCTGTTACATTATGTATCTATATCTTTAAGTCTGTTACATTATGTATCGCTGTCTTTAAGTCTGTTACATTATGTATCTCTGTCTTTAAGTCTGTTACATTATGTATCTCTATCTTTAAGTCTGTTACATTATGTAGCTATATCTTTAAGTCTGTTACATTATGTATCTATGTCTTTAAGTCTGTTACATTATATATCTCTATCTTTAAGTCAGTTACATTATGTATCTCTGTCTTTAAGTCAGTTACATTATGTATCTCTGTCTTTAAGTCTGTTACATTATGTATCTCTATCTCTAAGTCTGTTACATTATATATCTATGTCTTTAAGTCTGTTACATTATGTATCTCTATCTTTAAGTCAGTTACATTATGTATCTCTATCTTTAAGTCTGTTACATTATGTATCTCTGTCTTTAAGTCTGTTACATTATGTATCTCTGTCTTTAAGTCTGTTACATTATGTATCTCTGTCTTTAAGTCTGTTACATGATGTATCTCTATCTTTAAGTCTGTTACATTATGTATCTCTATCTTTAAGTCTGTTACATTATGTATCTCTGTCTTTTAAGTTTGTTACATTATGTATCTCTGTCTTTTAAGTCTGTTACATTATGTATCTCTATCTTTAAGTCTGTTACATTATGTATCTCTGTCTTTAAGTTTGTTACATTATGTATCTCTATTTCCTCATATTGTTAGTGTCCTGGTTCTGACCCACATGACATTCTCTCTGTCTTTAGTCTGTTACATGATGTATCTCTATTTCCTCATATTGTTAGTTTCCTGGTTTTGACCCACATGACATTCTCTCTGTCTTTAGTCTGTTACATTATGTATCTCTATTTCCTCATATTGTTAGTTTCCTGGTTCTGACCCACATGACATTCTGTCTCTCACACAACCCTAGTGTTTCTTATTTTCTTCCTGTCTCTTTTAATAGATGTGTTTTCTGCCTGATGCCCTTCTCTCATACAGTGTGCTGATTGTGTGTGTGAGGAAACAGAGAGAGAAACAGAGAGAGAAACAGAGAGAGAAACAGAGAGAGAAACAGAGAGAGAAACAGAGAGAGAAACAGAGAGAGTAACAGAGAGAGTAACAGAGAGAGTAACAGAGAGAGTAACAGAGAGAGTAACAGAGAGAGAAACAGAGAGAGAAACAGAGAGAGAAACAGAGAGAGAAACAGAGAGAGAAACAGAGAGAGAAACAGAGAGAGAAACAGAGAGAGAAACAGAGAGAGAAACAGAGAGAGAAACAGAGAGAGAAACAGAGAGACAAACAGAGAGACAAACAGAGAGACAAACAGAGAGACAAACAGAGAGACTAACAGAGAGAGAAACAGAGAGAGAAACAGAGAGAGAAACAGAGAGAGAAACAGAGAGAGAAACAGAGAGACCCTGTAGAGACTGAAGAGGTACAGTGTGTCCAGAGGGCCGGCCGGTCCGGAGGAAACCCACAGCTGGTGACACGCACACACACACACACACACACACACACACACACACACACACACACACACACACACACACACACACACACACACACACACACACACACACACACACACACACATACTGAGACACACAAACACGCACACGCACACACACTAAGACACACAAACACACACACACACACACACACACTGAGACACTCACAAACTCACACACAATCCACACATACAGGCAGGGACACACACAAAGTCTGTTACATTATGTAGCTATATCTTTAAGTCTGTTACATTATGTATCTATGTCTTTAAGTCTGTTACATTATATATCTCTATCTTTAAGTCAGTTACATTATGTATCTCTGTCTTTAAGTCAGTTACATTATGTATCTCTGTCTTTAAGTCTGTTACATTATGTATCTCTATCTCTAAGTCCGTTACATTATGTATCTCTGTCTTTAAGTCTGTTACATTATGTATCTCTGTCTTTAAGTCTGTTACATTATGTATCTATATCTTTAAGTCTGTTACATTATGTATCGCTGTCTTTAAGTCTGTTACATTATGTATCTCTGTCTTTAAGTCTGTTACATTATGTATCTCTATCTTTAAGTCTGTTACATTATGTAGCTATATCTTTAAGTCTGTTACATTATGTATCTATGTCTTTAAGTCTGTTACATTATATATCTCTATCTTTAAGTCAGTTACATTATGTATCTCTGTCTTTAAGTCAGTTACATTATGTATCTCTGTCTTTAAGTCTGTTACATTATGTATCTCTATCTCTAAGTCTGTTACATTATATATCTATGTCTTTAAGTCTGTTACATTATGTATCTCTATCTTTAAGTCAGTTACATTATGTATCTCTATCTTTAAGTCTGTTACATTATGTATCTCTGTCTTTAAGTCTGTTACATTATGTATCTCTGTCTTTAAGTCTGTTACATTATGTATCTCTGTCTTTAAGTCTGTTACATGATGTATCTCTATCTTTAAGTCTGTTACATTATGTATCTCTATCTTTAAGTCTGTTACATTATGTATCTCTGTCTTTTAAGTTTGTTACATTATGTATCTCTGTCTTTTAAGTCTGTTACATTATGTATCTCTATCTTTAAGTCTGTTACATTATGTATCTCTGTCTTTAAGTTTGTTACATTATGTATCTCTATTTCCTCATATTGTTAGTGTCCTGGTTCTGACCCACATGACATTCTCTCTGTCTTTAGTCTGTTACATGATGTATCTCTATTTCCTCATATTGTTAGTTTCCTGGTTTTGACCCACATGACATTCTCTCTGTCTTTAGTCTGTTACATTATGTATCTCTATTTCCTCATATTGTTAGTTTCCTGGTTCTG
>NW_027256269.1:0-19032 GCF_045679555.1 Salvelinus alpinus
AACACTCTCTCAGTTTAGTAATACTCTCTCAGTTGAGTAATACTATCTCAGTCTAGTAACACTCTCTCAGTTTAGTAATACTCTCTCAGTTTAGTAATACTCTCAGGTTAGTAATACTCTCTCTGTTTAGTAATACTCCCTCAGTTTCGTAATATTCTCTCAGTTTAGTAATATTCTCTCAGTTTAGTAATATTCTCTCAGCTCTCTCAGTTTAGTAATACTCTCTCAGTTTAGTAATATTCTCTCAGTTTAGTAATATTCTCTCAGTTTAGTAACACTCTCTCAGTTTAGTAATACTCCCCCAGTTTAGTAATACTCTCTCAGTTTAGTAATATTCTCTCAGTTTAGTAATATTCTCTCAGCTCTCTCAGTTTAGTAATACTCTCTCAGTTTAGTAATATTCTCTCAGTTTAGTAATACTCTCTCAGTCTAGTAACATTCTCTCATTTTAGTAATACTCTCTCAGTTTAGTAATATTCTCTCAGTTTAGTAATACTCTCTCAGTTTTGTAATACTCTCTCAGTTTAGTAATACTCCCTCAGTTTAGTAATACTCTCTCAGTATAATAATACTCTCTCGGGTTAGTAGTACTCTCTCAGTTTAGTAAAACTCTCTTAGTTTAGTAATACTCTCTCAGTCTTGTAATACTCTCTCAGCTCTCTCAGTTTAGTAATACTCTCTCAGTTTAGTAACACTCTCTCAGTTTAGTAATACTCTCTCAGTTTAGTAACACTCTCTCAGTTTAGTAATACTCTCTCAGTTTAGTAATATTCTCTCAGTTTAGTAATATTCTCTCTGCTCTCTCAGTTTAGTTATACTCTCTCAGTTTAGTAATATTCTCTCAGTTTAGTAATACTCTCTCAGTCTAGTAACACTCTCTCATTTTAGTAATACTCTCTCAGTTGAGTAATACTCTCTCAGCTCTCTCAGTTTAGTAATACTCTCTCAGTTTAGTAACACTCTCTCAGTTTAGTAATACTCTCTCAGTTTAGTAACACTCTCTCAGTTTAGTAATACTCTCTCAGTTTAGTAATATTCTCTCAGTTTAGTAATATTCTCTCTGCTCTCTCAGTTTAGTTATACTCTCTCAGTCTAGTAACACTCTCTCAGTTTAGTAATACTCTCTCAGTTTAGTAATACTCTCTCGGGCTAGTAATACTCTCTCAGTTTAGTAATACTCTCACAGTTTAGTAACACTCTCTCAGTTTAGTAATACTCTCTCAGTTTAGTAATACTCTCTCGGTTTAGTAATACTCCATCAGTTTAGTAATACTCTCTCAGTTTAGTAATATTCTCTCAGTGTAGTAATATTCTCTCAGCTCTCTCAGTTCAGTAATACTCTCTCAGTTAAGTAATATTCTCTCAGTTTAGTAATACTCTCGGTTTAGTAATACTCCTTCTGATTAGTAATACTCTCTCAGTTTAGTAATATTCTCTCAGCGTAGTAATTCTCAGTCTAGTAACACTCTCTCAGTTTAGTAATACTCTCTCAGTTGAGTAATACTATCTCAGTCTAGTAACACTCTCTCAGTTTAGTAATACTCTCTCAGTTTAGTAATACTCTCTCAGTTTAGTAATACTCTCACAGTTTAGTAATATTCTCTCAGTTTAGTAATACTCTCTCAGGTTAGTAATACTCTCTCAGTTTAGTAATATTCTCTCAGTTTAGTAATATTCTCTCAGCTCTCTCAGTTTAGTAATACTCTCTCAGTTTAGTAATATTCTCTCAGTTTAGTAATACTCTCTCGGTTTAGTAATACTCCCTCAGTTTAGTAATACTCTCTCGGGCTAGTAATACTCTCTCAGTTTAGTAATACTCTCACAGTTTAGTAATATTCTCTCAGTTTAGTAATACTCTCAGGTTAGTAATACTCTCTCTGTTTAGTAATACTCCCTCAGTTTCGTAATATTCTCTCAGTTTAGTAATATTCTCTCAGTTTAGTAATATTCTCTCAGCTCTCTCAGTTTAGTAATACTCTCTCAGTTTAGTAATATTCTCTCAGTTTAGTAATATTCTCTCAGTTTAGTAATACTCTCTCAGTCTAGTACCACTCTCTCAGTTTAGTAATACTCTCTCAGTTGAGTAATACCATCTCAGTCTAGTAACACTCTCTCAGTTTAGTAATACTCTCTCAGTTTAGTAATACTCTCTCGGGTTAGTAATACTCTCTCAGTTTAGTAATACTCTCTCAGTTTAGTAATACTCTGTCAGTTTAGTAATACTCTCTCAGTTTAGTAATATTCTCTCAGCTCAGTTGAGTAATACTCTCTCAGTTTAGTAATACTCTCTCAGTTGAGTAATACTATCTCAGTCTAGTAACACTCTCTCAGTTTAGTAATACTCTCTCAGTTTAGTAATACTCTCTCAGTTTAGTAATACTCTCTCAGTTGAGTAATAATCTCACAGTTTAGTAATACTCTCTCAGTTTAGTAATACTCTCTCAGTTTAGTAATACTCTCTCAGTTTAGTAATACTCTCTCAGTTTAGTAATACTCCCTCAGTTTAGTAATACTCTCTCAGTTTAGTAATATTCTCTCAGTTTAGTAATATTCTCTCAGCTCTCTCAGTTTAGTAATACTCTCTCAGTTTAGTAATATTCGCTCAGTTTAGTAATACTCTCTCAGTCTAGTAACATTCTCTCATTTTAGTAATACTCTCACAGTTTAGTAATATTCTCTCAGTTTAGTAATACTCTCTCAGTTTTGTAATACTCTCTCAGTTTAGTAATACTCCCTCAGTCTTGTAATACTCTCTCAGCTCTCTCAGTTTAGTAACACTCTCTCAGTTTAGTAACACTCTCTCAGTTTAGTAACACTCTCTCAGTTTAGTAATACTCTCTCAGTTTAGTAATACTCTCTCGGGTTAGTAATACTCTCTCAGTTTAGTAATACTCTCACAGTTTAGTAATATTCTCTCAGTTTAGTAATACTCTCTCAGGTTATTGATACTCTCTCGGTTTAGTAATACTCCATCAGTTTAGTAATACTCTCTCAGTTTAGTAATATTCTCTCAGTGTAGTAATATTCTCTCAGCTCTCTCAGTTCAGTAATACTCTCTCAGTTAAGTAATATTCTCTCAGTTTAGTAATACTCTCGGTTTAGTAATACTCCTTCTGATTAGTAATACTCTCTCAGTTTAGTAATATTCTCTCAGCTTAGTAATAATCTCTCAGTCTAGTAACACTCTCTCAGTTTAGTTAATACTCTCTCAGTTGAGTAATACTATCTCAGTCTAGTAACACTCTCTCAGTTTAGTAATACTCTCTCAGTTTAGTAATACTCTCTCAGTTTAGTAATACTCTCACAGTTTAGTAATATTCTCTCAGTTTAGTAATACTCTCTCAGGTTAGTAATACTCTCTCAGTTTAGTAATATTCTCTCAGTTTAGTAATATTCTCTCAGCTCTCTCAGTTTAGTAATACTCTCTCAGTTTAGTAATATTCTCTCAGTTTAGTAATACTCTCTCGGTTTAGTAATACTCCCTCAGTTTAGTAATACTCTCTCAGTTTAGTAATACTCTCACAGTTTAGTAATATTCTCTCAGTTTAGTAATACTCTCAGGTTAGTAATACTCTCTCTGTTTAGTAATACTCCCTCAGTTTCGTAATATTCTCTCAGTTTAGTAATATTCTCTCAGTGTAGTAATATTCTCTCAGCTCTCTCAGTTCAGTAATACTCTCTCAGTTAAGTAATATTCTCTCAGTTTAGTAATACTCTCGGTTTAGTAATACTCCTTCTGATTAGTAATACTCTCTCAGTTTAGTAATATTCTCTCAGCTTAGTAATAATCTCTCAGTCTAGTAACACTCTCTCAGTTTAGTTAATACTCTCTCAGTTGAGTAATACTATCTCAGTCTAGTAACACTCTCTCAGTTTAGTAATACTCTCTCAGTTTAGTAATACTCTCTCAGTTTAGTAATACTCTCACAGTTTAGTAATATTCTCTCAGTTTAGTAATACTCTCTCAGTTTAGTAATACTCTCTCAGTTTAGTAATACTCTCTCAGTTTAGTAATATTCTCTCAGTTTAGTAATACCATCTCAGTCTAGTAACACTCTCTCAGTTTAGTAATACTCTCTCAGTTTAGTAATACTCTCTCAGGTTAGTAATACTCTCTCTGTTTAGTAATACTCTCACAGTTTAGTAATATTCTCTCAGTTTAGTAATACTCTCTCGGGTTAGTAATACTCTCTCAGTTTAGTAATACTCTCACAGTTTAGTAATATTCTCTCAGTTTAGTAATACTCTCTCAGGTTAGTAATACTCTCTCGGTTTAGTAATACTCCCTCAGTTTAGTAATACTCTCTCAGTTTAGTAATATTCTCTCAGTTTAGTAATATTCTCTCATTTCTCTCAGTTTAGTAATACTCTCTCAGTTTAGTAATATTCTCTCAGTTTAGTAATATTCTCTCATTTTTGTAATACTCTCTCAGCTCTCTCAGTTTAGTAATACTCTCTCAGTTTAGTAACACTCTCTCAGTTTAGTAATACTCTCTCAGTCTAGTAACACTCTCTCAGTTTAGTAATACTCTCTCAGTTTAGTAATATTCTCTCAGTTTAGTAATATTCTCTCAGCTCTCTCAGTTTAGTTATACTCTCTCAGTTTAGTAATATTCTCTCAGTTTAGTAATACTCTCTCAGTCTAGTAACACTCTCTCATTTTAGTAATACTCTCTCAGTTGAGTAATACTATCTCAGTTTAGTAACACTCTCTCAGTTTAGTAATACTCTCTCAGTTTAGTAATACTCTCTCAGTCTAGTAATACTCTCTCAGTTTAGTAATACTCTCTCAGTTTAGTAATATTCTCTCAGTTTAGTAATACTCTCTCAGTCTAGTAACACTCTCTCAGTTTAGTAATACTCTCTCAGTTGAGTAATACTCTCTCAGTCTAGTAACACTCTCTCAGTTTAGTAATACTCTCTCAGTTTAGTAATACTCTCTCGGGTTAGTAATACTCTCTCAGTTTAGTAATACTCTCACAGTTTAGTAATACTCTCTCAGTTTAGTAATACTCTCTCAGGTTAGTAATACTCTCTCGGTTTAGTAATACTCCATCAGTTTAGTAATACTCTCTCAGTTTAGTAATATTCTCTCAGTGTAGTAATATTCTCTCAGCTCTCTCAGTTTAGTAATACTCTCTCAGTTAAGTAATATTCTCTCAGTTTAGTAATACTCTCGGTTTAGTAATACTCCTTCTGATTAGTAATACTCTCTCAGTTTAGTAATATTCTCTCAGCTTAGTAATACTCTCTCAGTCTAGTAACACTCTCTCAGTTTAGTAATACTCTCTCAGTTGAGTAATACTATCTCAGTCTAGTAACACTCTCTCAGTTTAGTAATATCTCTCTACAGTTTAGTAATACTCTCACAGTTTAGTAATATTCTCTCAGTTTAGTAATACTCTCTCAGGTTAGTAATACTCTCTCAGTTTAGTAATATTCTCTCAGTTTAGTAATATTCTCTCAGCTCTCTCAGTTTAGTAATACTCTCTCAGTTTAGTAATATTCTCTCAGTTTAGTAATACTCTCTCGGTTTAGTAATACTCCCTCAGTTTAGTAATACTCTCTCGGGCTAGTAATACTCTCTCAGTTTAGTAATACTCTCACAGTTTAGTAATACTCTCTCAGTTTAGTAATACTCTCTCAGTTTAGTAATACTCTCTCAGTTTAGTAATACTCTCTCAGTCTAGTAACACTCTCTCAGTTTAGTAATATTCTCTCAGTTTAGTAATACTCTCACAGTTTAGTAATATTCTCTCAGTTTAGTAATACTCTCTCAGGTTAGTAATACTCTCTCAGTTTAGTAATATTCTCTCAGTTTAGTAATATTCTCTCAGCTCTCTCAGTTTAGTAATACTCTCTCAGTTTAGTAATATTCTCTCAGTTTAGTAATACTCTCTCGGTTTAGTAATACTCCCTCAGTTTAGTAATACTCTCTCGGGCTAGTAATACTCTCTCAGTTTAGTAATACTCTCAGGTTAGTAATACTCTCTCTGTTTAGTAATACTCCCTCAGTTTCGTAATATTCTCTCAGTTTAGTAATATTCTCTCAGTTTAGTAATATTCTCTCAGCTCTCTCAGTTTAGTAATACTCTCTCAGTTTAGTAATATTCTCTCAGTTTAGTAATATTCTCTCAGTTTAGTAATACTCTCTCAGTCTAGTACCACTCTCTCAGTTTAGTAATACTCTCTCAGTTGAGTAATACCATCTCAGTCTAGTAACACTCTCTCAGTTTAGTAATACTCTCTCAGTTTAGTAATACTCTCTCGGGGTAGTAATACTCTCTCAGTTTAGTAATACTCTCTCAGTTTAGTAATACTCTGTCAGTTTAGTAATACTCTCTCAGTTTAGTAATACTCTCTCAGTTTAGTAACACTCTCTCAGCTCAGTTGAGTAATACTCTCTCAGTTTAGTAATACTCTCTCAGTTGAGTAATACTATCTCAGTCTAGTAACACTCTCTCAGTTTAGTAATACTCTCTCAGTTTAGTAATACTCTCTCAGTTTAGTAATACTCTCTCAGTTGAGTAATATTCTCTCAGTTTAGTAACACTCTCTCAGTTTAGTAATACTCTCTCAGTTTAGTAATACTCTCTCAGGTTAGTAATACTCTCTCAGTTTAGTAATACTCCCCCAGTTTAGTAATACTCTCTCAGTTTAGTAATATTCTCTCAGTTTAGTAATATTCTCTCAGCTCTCTCAGTTTAGTAATACTCTCTCAGTTTAGTAATATTCTCTCAGTTTAGTAATACTCTCTCAGTCTAGTAACATTCTCTCATTTTAGTAATACTCTCACAGTTTAGTAATATTCTCTCAGTTTAGTAATACTCTCTCAGTTTTGTAATACTCTCTCAGTTTAGTAATACTCCCTCAGTTTAGTAATACTCTCTCAGTATAATAATACTCTCTCGGGTTAGTAGTACTCTCTCAGTTTAGTAAAACTCTCTCAGTTTAGTAATACTCTCTCAGTCTTGTAATACTCTCTCAGCTCTCTCAGTTTAGTAATACTCTCTCAGTTTAGTAACACTCTCTCAGTTTAGTAACACTCTCTCAGTTTAGTAATACTCTCTCGGGTTAGTAATACTCTCTCAGTTTAGTAATACTCTCACAGTTTAGTAATATTCTCTCAGTTTAGTAATACTCTCTCAGGTTATTGATACTCTCTCGGTTTAGTAATACTCCATCAGTTTATTAATACTCTCTCAGTTTAGTAATATTCTCTCAGTGTAGTAATATTCTCTCAGCTCTCTCAGTTCAGTAATACTCTCTCAGTTAAGTAATATTCTCTCAGTTTAGTAATACTCTCGGTTTAGTAATACTCCTTCTGATTAGTAATACTCTCTCAGTTTAGTAATATTCTCTCAGCTTAGTAATACTCTCTCAGTCTAGTAACACTCTCTCAGTTTAGTTAATACTCTCTCAGTTGAGTAATACTATCTCAGTCTAGTAACACTCTCTCAGTTTAGTAATACTCTCTCAGTTTAGTAATACTCTCTCAGTTTAGTAATACTCTCACAGTTTAGTAATATTCTCTCAGTTTAGTAATACTCTCTCAGGTTAGTAATACTCTCTCAGTCTAGTAACACTCTCTCAGTTTAGTTAATACTCTCTCAGTTTAGTAATATTCTCTCAGCTCTCTCAGTTTAGTAATACTCTCTCAGTTTAGTAATATTCTCTCAGTTTAGTAATACTCTCTCGGTTTAGTAATACTCCCTCAGTTTAGTAATACTCTCTCGGGCTAGTAATACTCTCTCAGTTTAGTAATACTCTCACAGTTTAGTAATATTCTCTCAGTTTAGTAATACTCTCAGGTTAGTAATACTCTCTCTGTTTAGTAATACTCCCTCAGTTTCGTAATATTCTCTCAGTTTAGTAATATTCTCTCAGTTTAGTAATATTCTCTCAGCTCTCTCAGTTTAGTAATACTCTCTCAGTTTAGTAATATTCTCTCAGTTTAGTAATACTCTCTCAGTCTAGTACCACTCTCTCAGTTTAGTAATACTCTCTCAGTTGAGTAATACCATCTCAGTCTAGTAACACTCTCTCAGTTTAGTAATACTCTCTCAGTTTAGTAATACTCTCTCAGTTTAGTAATACTCTCTCAGTTTAGTAATATTCTCTCAGGTTAGTAATACTCTCTCAGTTTAGTAATACTCTCTCAGTTTAGTAATACTCTCTCAGTTTAGTAATACTCTCTCAGTTTAGTAATATTCTCTCAGTTTAGTAATACTCTCTCGGTTTAGTAATACTCCCTCAGTTTAGTAATACTCTCTCGGGCTAGTAATACTCTCTCAGTTTAGTAATACTCTCACAGTTTAGTAATATTCTCTCAGTTTAGTAATACTCTCAGGTTAGTAATACTCTCTCTGTTTAGTAATACTCCCTCAGTTTAGTAATATTCTCTCAGTTTAGTAATATTCTCTCAGCTCTCTCAGTTTAGTAATACTCTCTCAGTTTAGTAATATTCTCTCAGTTTAGTAATACTCTCTCAGTCTAGTAGTACTCTCTCAGTTTAGTAATACTCTCTCAGTTGAGTAATACCATCTCAGTCTAGTAACACTCTCTCAGTTTAGTAATACTCTCTCAGTTTAGTAATACTCTCTCAGGTTAGTAATACTCTCTCAGTTTAGTAATACTCTCTCAGTTTAGTAATATTCTCTCAGTTTAGTAATACTCTCTCGGGTTAGTACTACTCTCTCAGTTTAGTAATACTCTCACAGTTTAGTAATATTCTCTCAGTTTAGTAATACTCTCTCAGTTTAGTAATACTCTCTCGGTTTAGTAATACTCCCTCAGTTTAGTAATACTCTCTCAGTTTAGTAATATTCTCTCAGTTTAGTAATATTCTCTCATTTCTCTCAGTTTAGTAATACTCTCTCAGTTTAGTAATATTCTCTCAGTTTAGTAATATTCTCTCATTTTTGTATTACTCTCTCAGCTCTCTCAGTTTAGTAATACTCTCTCAGTTTAGTAACACTCTCTCAGTTTAGTAATACTCTCTCAGTTTAGTAATACTCTCTCAGTTTAGTAATATGCTCTCAGTTTAGTAATACTCTCTCAGTCTAGTAACACTCTCTCAGTTTAGTAATACTCTCTCAGTTGAGTAATACTCTCTCAGTCTAGTAACACTCTCTCAGTTTAGTAATACTCTCTCAGTTTAGTAATACTCTCTCGGGTTAGTAATACTCTCTCAGTTTAGTAATACTCTCACAGTTTAGTAATATTCTCTCAGTTTAGTAATACTCTCTCAGGTTATTGATACTCTCTCGGTTTAGTAATACTCCATCAGTTTAGTAATACTCTCTCAGTTTAGTAATATTCTCTCAGTGTAGTAATATTCTCTCAGCTCTCTCAGTTCAGTAGTACTCTCTCAGTTAAGTAATATTCTCTCAGTTTAGTATTACTCTCGGTTTAGTAATACTCCTTCTGATTAGTAATACTCTCTCAGTTTAGTAATATTCTCTCAGCTTAGTAATACTCTCTCAGTCTAGTAACACTCTCTCAGTTTAGTAATACTCTCTCAGTTGAGTAATACTATCTCAGTCTAGTAACACTCTCTCAGTTTAGTAATACTCTCTCAGTTTAGTAATACTCTCTCAGTTTAGTAATACTCTCACAGTTTAGTAATATTCTCTCAGTTTAGTAATACTCTCTCAGGTTAGTAATACTCTCTCAGTTTAGTAATATTCTCTCAGTTTAGTAATATTCTCTCAGCTCTCTCAGTTTAGTAATACTCTCTCAGTTTAGTAATATTCTCTCAGTTTAGTAATACTCTCTCGGTTTAGTAATACTCCCTCAGTTTAGTAATACTCTCTCGGGCTAGTAATACTCTCTCAGTTTAGTAATACTCTCACAGTTTAGTAATATTCTCTCAGTTTAGTAATACTCTCTCAGGTTAGTAATACTCTCTCTGTTTAGTAATACTCCCTCAGTTTCGTAATATTCTCTCAGTTTAGTAATATTCTCTCAGTTTAGTAATATTCTCTCGGCTCTCTCAGTTTAGTAATACTCTCTCAGTTTAGTAATATTCTCTCAGTTTAGTAATATTCTCTCAGTTTAGTAATACTCTCTCAGTCTAGTACCACTCTCTCAGTTTAGTAATACTCTCTCAGTTTAGTAATACTCTCTCAGTTTAGTAATACTCTCTCAGTTTAGTAATACTCTCTCAGTTTAGTAATACTCTCTCAGTTTAGTAATACTCTGTCAGTTTAGTAATATTCTCTCAGTTTAGTAATACTCTCTCAGTTTAGTAATATTCTCTCAGCTCAGTTGAGTAATACTCTCTCAGTTTAGTAATACTCTCTCAGTTGAGTAATACTATCTCAGTCTAGTAACACTCTCTCAGTTTAGTAATACTCTCTCAGTTTAGTAATACTCTCTCAGTTTAGTAATACTCTCTCAGTTGAGTAATATTCTCTCAGTTTAGTAACACTCTCTCAGTTTAGTAATACTCTCTCAGTTTAGTAATACTCTCTCAGGTTAGTAATACTCTCTCAGTTTAGTAATACTCCCCCAGTTTAGTAATACTCTCTCAGTTTAGTAATATTCTCTCAGTTTAGTAATATTCTCTCAGCTCTCTCAGTTTAGTAATACTCTCACAGTTTAGTAATATTCTCTCAGTTTAGTAATACTCTCTCAGTTTTGTAATACTCTCTCAGTTTAGTAATACTCCCTCAGTTTAGTAATACTCTCTCAGTATAATAATACTCTCTCGGGTTAGTAGTACTCTCTCAGTTTAGTAAAACTCTCTCAGTTTAGTAATACTCTCTCAGTCTTGTAATACTCTCTCAGCTCTCTCAGTTTAGTAATACTCTCTCAGTTTAGTAACACTCTCTCAGTTTAGTAACACTCTCTCAGTTTAGTAATACTCTCTCGGGTTAGTAATACTCTCTCAGTTTAGTAATACTCTCACAGTTTAGTAATATTCTCTCAGTTTAGTAATACTCTCTCAGGTTATTGATACTCTCTCGGTTTAGTAATACTCCATCAGTTTATTAATACTCTCTCAGTTTAGTAATATTCTCTCAGTGTAGTAATATTCTCTCAGCTCTCTCAGTTCAGTAATACTCTCTCAGTTAAGTAATATTCTCTCAGTTTAGTAATACTCTCGGTTTAGTAATACTCCTTCTGATTAGTAATACTCTCTCAGTTTAGTAATATTCTCTCAGCTTAGTAATACTCTCTCAGTCTAGTAACACTCTCTCAGTTTAGTTAATACTCTCTCAGTTGAGTAATACTATCTCAGTCTAGTAACACTCTCTCAGTTTAGTAATACTCTCTCAGTTTAGTAATACTCTCTCAGTTTAGTAATACTCTCACAGTTTAGTAATATTCTCTCAGTTTAGTAATACTCTCTCAGGTTAGTAATACTCTCTCAGTTTAGTAATATTCTCTCAGTTTAGTAATATTCTCTCAGCTCTCTCAGTTTAGTAATACTCTCTCAGTTTAGTAATATTCTCTCAGTTTAGTAATACTCTCTCGGTTTAGTAATACTCCCTCAGTTTAGTAATACTCTCTCGGGCTAGTAATACTCTCTCAGTTTAGTAATACTCTCACAGTTTAGTAATATTCTCTCAGTTTAGTAATACTCTCAGGTTAGTAATACTCTCTCTGTTTAGTAATACTCCCTCAGTTTCGTAATATTCTCTCAGTTTAGTAATATTCTCTCAGTTTAGTAATATTCTCTCAGCTCTCTCAGTTTAGTAATACTCTCTCAGTTTAGTAATATTCTCTCAGTTTAGTAATACTCTCTCAGTCTAGTACCACTCTCTCAGTTTAGTAATACTCTCTCAGTTGAGTAATACCATCTCAGTCTAGTAACACTCTCTCAGTTTAGTAATACTCTCTCAGTTTAGTAATACTCTCTCAGGTTAGTAATACTCTCTCTGTTTAGTAATACTCCCTCAGTTTCGTAATATTCTCTCAGTTTAGTAATATTCTCTCAGTTTAGTAATATTCTCTCAGCTCTCTCAGTTTAGTAATACTCTCTCAGTTTAGTAATATTCTCTCAGTTTAGTAATACTCTCTCAGTCTAGTACCACTCTCTCAGTTTAGTAATACTCTCTCAGTTGAGTAATACTATCTCAGTCTAGTAACACTCTCTCTGTTTAGTAATACTCTCTCAGTTTAGTAATACTCTCTCAGTTTAGTAATATTCTCTCAGTTTAGTAACACTCTCTCAGTTTAGTAATACTCCCCCAGTTTAGTAATACTCTCTCAGTTTAGTAATATTCTCTCAGTTTAGTAATATTCTCTCAGCTCTCTCAGTTTAGTAATACTCTCTCAGTTTAGTAATATTCTCTCAGTTTAGTAATACTCTCTCAGTCTAGTAACATTCTCTCATTTTAGTAATACTCTCACAGTTTAGTAATATTCTCTCAGTTTAGTAATACTCTCTCAGTTTTGTAATACTCTCTCAGTTTAGTAATACTCCCTCAGTTTAGTAATACTCTCTCAGTATAATAATACTCTCTCGGGTTAGTAGTACTCTCTCAGTTTAGTAAAACTCTCTTAGTTTAGTAATACTCTCTCAGTCTTGTAATACTCTCTCAGCTCCCTCAGTTTAGTAATACTCTCTCAGTTTAGTAACACTCTCTCAGTTTAGTAATACGCTCTCAGTTTAGTAACACTCTCTCAGTTTAGTAATACTCTCTCAGTTTAGTAATATTCTCTCAGTTTAGTAATATTCTCTCAGCTCTCTCAGTTTAGTTATACTCTCTCAGTTTAGTAATATTCTCTCAGTTTAGTAATACTCTCTCAGTCTAGTAACACTCTCTCATTTTAGTAATACTCTCTCAGTTGAGTAATACTATCTCAGTCTAGTAACACTCTCTCAGTTTAGTAATACTCTCTCAGTTTAGTAATACTCTCTCGGGCTAGTAATACTCTCTCAGTTTAGTAATACTCTCACAGTTTAGTAATATTCTCTCAGTTTAGTAATTCTCTCGCAGGTTAGTAATACTCTCTATGTTTAGTAATACTCCCTCAGTTTCGTAATACTCTCTCAGTTTAGTAACACTCTCTCAGTTTAGTAACACTCCCTCAGTTTCGTAATACTCTCTCAGTTTAGTAACACTCTCTCAGTTTAGTAACACTCTCTCAGTTTAGTAATACTCTCTCAGTTTAGTAATATTCTCTCAGTGTAGTAATATTCTCTCAGCTCTCTCAGTTCAGTAATACTCTCTCAGTTAAGTAATATTCTCTCAGTTTAGTAATACTCTCGGTTTAGTAATACTCCTTCTGATTAGTAATACTCTCTCAGTTTAGTAATATTCTCTCAGCGTAGTAATTCTCAGTCTAGTAACACTCTCTCAGTTTAGTAATACTCTCTCAGTTGAGTAATACTATCTCAGTCTAGTAACACTCTCTCAGTTTAGTAATACTCTCTCAGTTTAGTAATACTCTCTCAGTTTAGTAATACTCTCACAGTTTAGTAATATTCTCTCAGTTTAGTAATACTCTCTCAGGTTAGTAATACTCTCTCAGTTTAGTAATATTCTCTCAGCTCTCTCAGTTTAGTAATACTCTCTCAGTTTAGTAATATTCTCTCAGTTTAGTAATACTCTCTCGGTTTAGTAATACTCCCTCAGTTTAGTAATACTCTCTCGGGCTAGTAATACTCTCTCAGTTTAGTAATACTCTCACAGTTTAGTAATATTCTCTCAGTTTAGTAATACTCTCTCAGGTTAGTAATACTCTCTCTGTTTAGTAATACTCCCTCAGTTTCGTAATATTCTCTCAGTTTAGTAATATTCTCTCAGTTTAGTAATATTCTCTCAGCTCTCTCAGTTTAGTAATACTCTCTCAGTTTAGTAATATTCTCTCAGTTTAGTAATATTCTCTCAGTTTAGTAATACTCTCTCAGTCTAGTACCACTCTCTCAGTTTAGTAATACTCTCTCAGTTGAGTAATACCATCTCAGTCTAGTAACACTCTCTCAGTTTAGTAATACTCTCTCAGTTTAGTAATACTCTCTCGGGTTAGTAATACTCTCTCAGTTTAGTAATACTCTCTCAGTTTAGTAATACTCTCTCAGTTTAGTAATATTCTCTCAGCTCAGTTGAGTAATACTCTCTCAGTTTAGTAATACTCTCTCAGTTGAGTAATACTATCTCAGTCTAGTAACAATCTCTCAGTTTAGTAATACTCTCTCAGTTTAGTAATACTCTCTCAGTTTAGTAATACTCTCTCAGTTGAGTAATATTCTCTCAGTTTAGTAACACTCTCTCAGTTTAGTAATATTCTCTCAGTTTAGTAATACTCTCTCAGTCTAGTAACATTCTCTCATTTTAGTAATACTCTCACAGTTTAGTAATATTCTCTCAGTTTAGTAATACTCTCTCAGTTTTGTAATACTCTCTCAGTTTAGTAATACTCCCTCAGTCTTGTAATACTCTCTCAGCTCTCTCAGTTTAGTAATACTCTCTCAGTTTAGTAACACTCTCTCAGTTTAGTAACACTCTCTCAGTTTAGTAATACTCTCTCAGTTTAGTAATACTCTCTCGGGTTAGTAATACTCTCTCAGTTTAGTAATACTCTCACAGTTTAGTAATATTCTCTCAGTTTAGTAATACTCTCTCAGTTTAGTAACACTCTCTCAGTTTAGTTAATACTCTCTCAGTTGAGTAATACTATCTCAGTCTAGTAACACTCTCTCAGTTTAGTAATACTCTCTCAGTTTAGTAATACTCTCTCAGTTTAGTAATACTCTCACAGTTTAGTAATATTCTCTCTGTTTAGTAATACTCCCTCAGTTTCGTAATATTCTCTCAGTTTAGTAATATTCTCTCAGTTTAGTAATATTCTCTCAGCTCTCTCAGTTTAGTAATACTCTCTCAGTTTAGTAATATTCTCTCAGTTTAGTAATATTCTCTCAGCTCTCTCAGTTTAGTAATACTCTCTCAGTTTAGTAATATTCTCTCAGTTTAGTAATACTCTCTCAGTCTAGTAACATTCTCTCATTTTAGTAATACTCTCACAGTTTAGTAATATTCTCTCAGTTTAGTAATACTCTCTCAGTCTAGTACCACTCTCTCAGTTTAGTAATACTCTCTCAGTTGAGTAATACTATCTCAGTCTAGTAACACTCTCTCTGTTTAGTAATACTCTCTCAGTTTAGTAATACTCTCTCAGTTTAGTAATATTCTCTCAGTTTAGTAACACTCTCTCAGTTTAGTAATACTCCCCCAGTTTAGTAATACTCTCTCAGTTTAGTAATATTCTCTCAGTTTAGTAATATTCTCTCAGCTCTCTCAGTTTAGTAATACTCTCGCAGTTTAGTAATTTTCTCTCAGTTTAGTAATACTCTCTCAGTCTAGTAACATTCTCTCATTTTAGTAATACTCTCACAGTTTAGTAATATTCTCTCAGTTTAGTAATACTCTCTCATTTTTGTAATACTCTCTCAGTTTAGTAATACTCCCTCAGTTTAGTAATACTCTCTCAGTATAATAATACTCTCTCGGGTTAGTAGTACTCTCTCAGTTTAGTAAAACTCTCTTAGTTTAGTAATACTCTCTCAGTCTTGTAATACTCTCTCAGCTCTCTCAGTTTAGTAATACTCTCTCAGTTTAGTAACACTCTCTCAGTTTAGTAATACTCTTTCAGTCTAGTAACACTCTCTCAGTTTAGTAATACTCTCTCAGTTTAGTAATATTCTCTCAGTTTAGTAATATTCTCTCAGCTCTCTCAGTTTAGTTATACTCTCTCAGTTTAGTAATATTCTCTCAGTTTAGTAATACTCTCTCAGTCTAGTAACACTCTCTCATTTTAGTAATACTCTCTCAGTTGAGTAATACTATCTCAGTCTAGTAACACTCTCTCAGTTTAGTAATACTCTCTCAGTTTAGTAATACTCTCTCGGGCTAGTAATACTCTCTCAGTTTAGTAATACTCTCACAGTTTAGTAATATTCTCTCAGTTTAGTAATTCTCTCGCAGGTTAGTAATACTCTCTATGTTTAGTAATACTCCCTCAGTTTCGTAATACTCTCTCAGTTTAGTAACACTCTCTCAGTTTAGTAACACTCTCTCAGTTTAGTAATACTCTCTCAGTTTAGTAATACTCTCTCGGGTTAGTAATACTCTCTCAGTTTAGTAATACTCTCACAGTTTAGTAATATTCTCTCAGTTTAGTAATACTCTCTCAGGTTATTGATACTCTCTCGGTTTAGTAATACTCCATCAGTTTACTAATACTCTCTCAGTTTAGTAATATTCTCTCAGTGTAGTAATATTCTCTCAGCTCTCTCAGTTCAGTAATACTCTCTCAGTTAAGTAATATTCTCTCAGTTTAGTAATACTCTCGGTTTAGTAATACTCCTTCTGATTAGTAATACTCTCTCAGTTTAGTAATATTCTCTCAGCTTAGTAATTCTCAGTCTAGTAACACTCTCTCAGTTTAGTAATACTCTCTCAGTTGAGTAATACTATCTCAGTCTAGTAACACTCTCTCAGTTTAGTAATACTCTCTCAGTTTAGTAATACTCTCAGGTTAGTAATACTCTCTCTGTTTAGTAATACTCCCTCAGTTTCGTAATATTCTCTCAGTTTAGTAATATTCTCTCAGTTTAGTAATATTCTCTCAGCTCTCTCAGTTTAGTAATACTCTCTCAGTTTAGTAATATTCTCTCAGTTTAGTAATATTCTCTCAGTTTAGTAACACTCTCTCAGTTTAGTAATACTCCCCCAGTTTAGTAATACTCTCTCAGTTTAGTAATATTCTCTCAGTTTAGTAATATTCTCTCAGCTCTCTCAGTTTAGTAATACTCTCTCAGTTTAGTAATATTCTCTCAGTTTAGTAATACTCTCTCAGTCTAGTAACATTCTCTCATTTTAGTAATACTCTCACAGTTTAGTAATATTCTCTCAGTTTAGTAATACTCTCTCAGTTTTGTAATACTCTCTCAGTTTAGTAATACTCCCTCAGTTTAGTAATACTCTCTCAGTTTAATAATACTCTCTCGGGTTAGTAGTACTCTCTCAGTTTAGTAAAACTCTCTTAGTTTAGTAATACTCTCTCAGTCTTGTAATACTCTCTCAGCTCTCTCAGTTTAGTAATACTCTCTCAGTTTAGTAACACTCTCTCAGTTTAGTAATACTCTCTCAGTTTAGTAACACTCTCTCAGTTTAGTAATACTCTCTCAGTTTAGTAATATTCTCTCAGTTTAGTAATATTCTCTCTGCTCTCTCAGTTTAGTTATACTCTCTCAGTTTAGTAATATTCTCTCAGTTTAGTAATACTCTCTCAGTCTAGTAACACTCTCTCATTTTAGTAATACTCTCTCAGTTGAGTAATACTATCTCAGTCTAGTAACACTCTCTCAGTTTAGTAATACTCTCTCAGTTTAGTAATACTCTCTCGGGCTAGTAATACTCTCTCAGTTTAGTAATACTCTCACAGTTTAGTAACACTCTCTCAGTTTAGTAATACTCTCTCAGTTTAGTAATACTCTCTCGGTTTAGTAATACTCCATCAGTTTAGTAATACTCTCTCAGTTTAGTAATATTCTCTCAGTGTAGTAATATTCTCTCAGCTCTCTCAGTTCAGTAATACTCTCTCAGTTAAGTAATATTCTCTCAGTTTAGTAATACTCTCGGTTTAGTAATACTCCTTCTGATTAGTAATACTCTCTCAGTTTAGTAATATTCTCTCAGCGTAGTAATTCTCAGTCTAGTAACACTCTCTCAGTTTAGTAATACTCTCTCAGTTGAGTAATACTATCTCAGTCTAGTAACACTCTCTCAGTTTAGTAATACTCTCTCAGTTTAGTAATACTCTCTCAGTTTAGTAATACTCTCACAGTTTAGTAATATTCTCTCAGTTTAGTAATACTCTCTCAGGTTAGTAATACTCTCTCAGTTTAGTAATATTCTCTCAGTTTAGTAATATTCTCTCAGCTCTCTCAGTTTAGTAATACTCTCTCAGTTTAGTAATATTCTCTCAGTTTAGTAATACTCTCTCGGTTTAGTAATACTCCCTCAGTTTAGTAATACTCTCTCGGGCTAGTAATACTCTCTCAGTTTAGTAATACTCTCACAGTTTAGTAATATTCTCTCAGTTTAGTAATACTCTCAGGTTAGTAATACTCTCACAGTTTAGTAATATTCTCTCAGTTTAGTAATACTCTCTCATTTTTGTAATACTCTCTCAGTTTAGTAATACTCCCTCAGTTTAGTAATACTCTCTCAGTATAATAATACTCTCTCGGGTTAGTAGTACTCTCTCAGTTTAGTAAAACTCTCTTAGTTTAGTAATACTCTCTCAGTCTTGTAATACTCTCTCAGCTCTCTCAGTTTAGTAATACTCTCTCAGTTTAGTAACACTCTCTCAGTTTAGTAATACTCTTTCAGTCTAGTAACACTCTCTCAGTTTAGTAATACTCTCTCAGTTTAGTAATATTCTCTCAGTTTAGTAATATTCTCTCAGCTCTCTCAGTTTAGTTATACTCTCTCAGTTTAGTAATATTCTCTCAGTTTAGTAATACTCTCTCAGTCTAGTAACACTCTCTCATTTTAGTAATACTCTCTCAGTTGAGTAATACTATCTCAGTTTAGTAATATTCTCTCAGTTTAGTAATTCTCTCGCAGGTTAGTAATACTCTCTATGTTTAGTAATACTCCCTCAGTTTCGTAATACTCTCTCAGTTTAGTAACACTCTCTCAGTTTAGTAACACTCTCTCAGTTTAGTAATACTCTCTCAGTTTAGTAATACTCTCTCGGGTTAGTAATACTCTCTTAGTTTAGTAATACTCTCACAGTTTAGTAATATTCTCTCAGTTTAGTAATACTCTCTCAGGTTATTGATACTCTCTCAGTTTAGTAATACTCCATCAGTTTACTAATACTCTCTCAGTTTAGTAATATTCTCTCAGTGTAGTAATATTCTCTCAGCTCTCTCAGTTCAGTAATACTCTCTCAGTTAAGTAATATTCTCTCAGTTTAGTAATACTCTCGGTTTAGTAATACTCCTTCTGATTAGTAATACTCTCTCAGTTTAGTAATATTCTCTCAGCTTAGTAATTCTCAGTCTAG
>NW_027256270.1:0-18824 GCF_045679555.1 Salvelinus alpinus
GTATATCTACTGCCTATCTTATACTATGACAGACCAGCTAGATCTAATGTCTCTATTTTCTTATGACAGACCAGCTAGATCTACAGTATCTATTATATTATGACAGGCCAGCTAGATCTACTGTCTCTATTATATTATGACAGACCAGCTAGATCTAATGTCTCTATTACATTATGACAGACCAGCTAGATCTAATGTCTCTATTATATTGTGACAGACCAGCTAGATCTACAGTATCTATTATATTATGACAGGCCAGCTAGATCTACTGTCTCTATTATATTATGACAGACCAGCTAGATCTACTGTCTCTAATATATTATGACAGACCAGCTAGATCTACTGTCTCTATTATATTATGACAGACCAGCTAGATCTACTGTCTCTATTATATTATGACAGACCAGCTAGATCTACTGTCTCTATTATATTATGACAGACCAGCTAGATCTATTGTCTCTGTTATATTATGACAGACCAGCTAGATATACTCTCTCTATTACATTATGACAGACCAGCTAGATCTAATGTCTCTATTATATTATGACAGACCAGCAAGATCTACTGTCTCTATTATATTATGACAGACCAGCTAGATATACTGTCTCTATTATATTATGACAGAACAGCTAGATCTAATGTCTCTATTACATTATGGCAGACCAGCTAGATCTAATGTCTCTATTATATTATGACAGACCAGCTAGATATACTGTCTCTATTATATAATGACAGACCAGCTAGATCTACTGTCTCTATTATATTATGACAGACCAGCTAGATCTAATGTCTCTATTCTATTATGACAGACCAGCTAGATCTACTGTCTCTATTATATTATGACAGACCAGCTAGATCTACTGTCTCTATTATATTATGACAGACCAGCTAGATCTAATGTCTCTATTTTCTTATGACAGACCAGCTAGATCTACAGTATCTATTATATTATGACAGGCCAGCTAGATCTACTGTCTCTATTATATTATGACAGACCAGCTAGATCTAATGTCTCTATTACATTATGACAGACCAGCTAGATCTAATGTCTCTATTATATTATGACAGACCAGCTAGATATAATGTCTCTATTACATTATGACAGACCAGCTAGATCTACTGTCTCTATTATATTATGACAAACCAGCTAGATCTACTGTCTCTATTATATAATGACAGACCAGCTAGATCTACTGTCTCTATTATATTATGACAGACCAGCTAGATCTACTGTCTCTATTATATTATGACAAACCAGCTAGATCTACTGTCTCTATTATATTATGACAGACCAGCTAGATATACTGTCTCTATTATATTATGACAGACCAGCTAGATCTAATGTCTCTATTTTCTTATGACAGACCAGCTAGATCTACAGTATCTATTATATTTTGACAGGCCAGCTAGATCTACTGTCTCTATTATATTATGACAGACCAGCTAGATCTAATGTCTCTATTACATTATGACAGACCAGCTAGATCTAATGTCTCTATTATATTATGACAGACCAGCTAGATATAATGTCTCTATTACACTATGACAGACCAGCTAGATCTACTGTCTCTATTATATTATGACAAACCAGCTAGATCTACTGTCTCTATTATATAATGACAGACCAGCTAGATCTACTGTCTCTATTATATTATGACAGACCAGCTAGATCTACTGTCTCTATTATATTATGACAGACCAGCTAGATCTATTGTCTCTGTTATATTATGACAGACCAGCTAGATATACTCTCTCTATTACATTATGACAGACCAGCTAGATCTAATGTCTCTATTATATTATGACAGACCAGCTAGATATACTGTCTCTATTATATTATGACAGAACAGCTAGATCTAATGTCTCTATTACATTATGGCAGACCAGCTAGATCTAATGTCTCTATTATATTATGATAGACCAGCTAGATATACTGTCTCTATTATATAATGACAGACCAGGTAGATCTACTGCCTCTCTTATATTATGACAGACCAGCTAGATCTAATGTCTCTATTCTATTATGACAGACCAGCTAGATCTACTGTCTCTATTATATTATGACAGACCAGCTAGATATACTGTCTCTATTATATTATGACAGACCAGCTAGATCTAATGTCTCTATTTTCGTATGACAGACCAGCTAGATCTACAGTATCTATTATATTATGACAGGCCAGCTAGATCTACTGTCTCTATTATATTATGACAGACCAGCTAGATCTAATGTCTCTATTATATTATGACAGACCAGCTAGATCTACATGTCTCTATTATATTATGACAGACCAGCTAGATCTACTGTCTCTATTATATTATGACAGACCAGCTAGATCTAATGTCTCTATTATATTATGACAGACCAGCTAGATCTACTGTCTCTATTATATTATGACAGACCAGCTAGATATCCTGTCTCTATTATATTATGACAGACCAGCTAGATCTAATGTCTCTATTATATTATGACAGACCAGCTAGATCTAATGTCTCTATTACATTATGACAGACCAGCTAGATCTAATGTCTCTATTACATTATGACAGACCAGCTAGATCTAATGTCTCTATTATATTATGACAGACCAGCTAGATCTAATGTCTCTATTACATTATGACAGACCAGCTAGATCTAATGTCTCTATTACATTATGACAGACCAGCTAGATCTAATGTCTCTATTATATTATGACAGACCAGCTAGATCTAATGTTCTCTATTATATTATGACAGACCAGCTAGATCTAATGTCTCTATTATATTATGACAGACCAGCTAGATCTAATGTCTCTATTACATTATGACAGACCAGCTAGATCTAATGTCTCTATTACATTATGACAGACCAGCTAGATCTAATGTCTCTATTACATTATGACAGACCAGCTAGATCTAATGTCTCTATTATATTATGACAGACCAGCTAGATCTAATGTCTCTATTACATTATGACAGACCAGCTAGATCTAATGTCTCTATTATATTATGACAGACCAGCTAGATCTAATGTCTCTATTACATTATGACAGACCAGCTAGATCTAATGTCTCTATTATATAATGACAGACCAGCTAGATCTAATGTCTCTATTACATTATGACAGACCAGCTAGATCTAATGTCTCTATTACATTATGACAGACCAGCTAGATCTAATGTCTCTATTACATTATGACAGACCAGCTAGATCTAATGTCTCTATTATATAATGACAGACCAGCTAGATCTAATGTCTCTATTACATTATGACAGACCAGCTAGATCTAATGTCTCTATTACATTATGACAGACCAGCTAGATCTAATGTCTCTATTATATAATGACAGACCAGCTAGATCTAATGTCTCTATTATATAATGACAGACCAGCTAGATCTAATGTCTCTATTACATTATGACAGACCAGCTAGATCTAATGTCTCTATTATATAATGACAGACCAGCTAGATCTAATGTCTCTATTACATTATGACAGACCAGCTAGATCTAATGTCTCTATTACATTATGACAGACCAGCTAGATCTAATGTCTCTATTACATTATGACAGACCAGCTAGATCTAATGTCTCTATTACATAATGACAGACCAGCTAGATCTAATGTCTCTATTATATAATGACAGACCAGCTAGATCTAATGTCTCTATTACATTATGACAGACCAGCTAGATCTAATGTCTCTATTACATTATGACAGACCAGCTAGATCTAATGTCTCTATTACATTATGACAGACCAGCTAGATCTAATGTCTCTATTACATTATGACAGACCAGCTAGATCTAATGTCTCTATTACATTATGACAGACCAGCTAGATCTAATGTCTCTATTACATTATGACAGACCAGCTAGATCTAATGTCTCTATTACATTATGACAGACCAGCTAGATCTAATGTCTCTATTACATTATGACAGACCAGCTAGATCTAATGTCTCTATTACATTATGACAGACCAGCTAGATCTAATGTCTCTATCATATTATGACAGACCAGCTAGATCTAATGTCTCTATTACATTATGACAGACCAGCTAGATCTAATGTCTCTATTATATTATGACAGACCAGCTAGATCTAATGTCTCTATTACATTATGACAGACCAGCTAGATCTAATGTCTCTATTATATTATGACAGACCAGCTAGATCTAATGTCTCTATTACATTATGACAGACCAGCTAGATCTAATGTCTCTATTACATTATGACAGACCAGCTAGATCTAATGTCTCTATTACATTATGACAGACCAGCTAGATCTAATGTCTCTATTACATTATGACAGACCAGCTAGATCTAATGTCTCTATTATATAATGACAGACCAGCTAGATCTAATGTCTCTATTATATTATGACAGACCAGCTAGATCTAATGTCTCTATTACATTATGACAGACCAGCTAGATCTAATGTCTCTATTACATTATGACAGACCAGCTAGATCTAATGTCTCTATTATATTATGACAGACCAGCTAGATCTAATGTCTCTATTATCATTATGACAGACCAGCTAGATCTAATGTCTCTATTACATTATGACAGACCAGCTAGATCTAATGTCTCTATTATATTATGACAGACCAGCTAGATCTAATGTCTCTATTACATTATGACAGACCAGCTAGATCTAATGTCTCTATTACATTATGACAGACCAGCTAGATCTAATGTCTCTATTACATTATGACAGACCAGCTAGATCTAATGTCTCTATTACATTATGACAGACCAGCTAGATCTAATGTCTCTATTACATTATGACAGACCAGCTAGATCTAATGTCTCTATTATATTATGACAGACCAGCTAGATCTAATGTCTCTATTATATTATGACAGACCAGCTAGATCTAATGTCTCTATTATATTATGACAGACCAGCTAGATCTAATGTCTCTATTACATTATGACAGACCAGCTAGATCTAATGTCTCTATTACATTATGACAGACCAGCTAGATCTAATGTCTCTATTATATTATGACAGACCAGCTAGATCTAATGTCTCTATTACATTATGACAGACCAGCTAGATCTAATGTCTCTATTATATTATGACAGACCAGCTAGATCTAATGTCTCTATTATATTATGACAGACCAGCTAGATCTAATGTCTCTATTACATTATGACAGACCAGCTAGATCTAATGTCTCTATTACTATTATGACAGACCAGCTAGATCTAATGTCTCTATTATATTATGACAGACCAGCTAGATCTAATGTCTCTATTATATTATGACAGACCAGCTAGATCTAATGTCTCTATTACATTATGACAGACCAGCTAGATCTAATGTCTCTATTACATTATGACAGACCAGCTAGATCTAATGTCTCTATTATATTATGACAGACCAGCTAGATCTAATGTCTCTATTATCATTATGACAGACCAGCTAGATCTACATGTCTCTATTATATTATGACAGACCAGCTAGATCTAATGTCTCTATTATATTATGACAGACCAGCTAGATCTAATGTCTCTATTACATTATGACAGACCAGCTAGATCTAATGTCTCTATTATATTATGACAGACCAGCTAGATCTAATGTCTCTATTATATTATGACAGACCAGCTAGATCTAATGTCTCTATTATATTATGACAGACCAGCTAGATCTAATGTCTCTATTATATTATGACAGACCAGCTAGATCTAATGTCTCTATTACATTATGACAGACCAGCTAGATCTAATGTCTCTATTACATTATGACAGACCAGCTAGATCTAATGTCTCTATTACATTATGACAGACCAGCTAGATCTAATGTCTCTATTATATTATGACAGACCAGCTAGATCTAATGTCTCTATTATATTATGACAGACCAGCTAGATCTACTGTCTCTATTACATTATGACAGACCAGCTAGATCTAATGTCTCTATTATATTATGACAGACCAGCTAGATCTACTGTCTCTATTATATTATGACAGACCAGCTAGATCTACTGTCTCTATTATATTATGACAGAACAGCTAGATCTAATGTCTCTATTACATTATGACAGACCAGCTAGATCTAATGTCTCTATTATATTATGATAGACCAGCTAGATATACTGTCTCTATTATATAATGACAGACCAGGTATATCTACTGCCTATCTTATATTATGACAGACCAGCTAGATCTAATGTCTCTATTATATTATGACAGACCAGCTAGATCTACTGTCTCTATTATATTATGACAGACCAGCTAGATCTACTGTCTCTATTATATTATGACAGACCAGCTAGATCTAATGTCTCTATTACATTATGACAGACCAGCTAGATCTAATGTCTCTATTATATTGTGACAGACCAGCTAGATCTAATGTCTCTATTATATTATGACAGGCCAGCTAGATCTAATGTCTCTATTATATTATGACAGACCAGCTAGATCTAATGTCTCTATTATATTATGACAGACCAGCTAGATCTACTGTCTCTATTATATAATGACAGACCAGCTAGATCTACTGTCTCTATTATATTATGACAGACCAGCTAGATCTACTGTCTCTATTATATTATGACAGACCAGCTAGATCTATTGTCTCTGTTATATTATGACAGACCAGCTAGATATACTCTCTCTATTACATTATGACAGACCAGCTAGATCTACTGTCTCTATTATATTATGACAGACCAGCTAGATCTACTGTCTCTATTATATTATGACAGACCAGCTAGATCTACTGTCTCTATTATATTATGACAGAACAGCTAGATCTAATGTCTCTATTACATTATGACAGACCAGCTAGATCTAATGTCTCTATTATATTATGACAGACCAGCTAGATCTACTGTCTCTATTATATAATGACAGACCAGGTAGATCTACTGCCTCTATTATATTATGACAGACCAGCTAGATCTAATGTCTCTATTCTATTATGACAGACCAGCTAGATCTACTGTCTCTATTATATTATGACAGACCAGCTAGATATACTGTCTCTATTATATTATGACAGACCAGCTAGATCTAATGTCTCTATTTTCATATGACAGACCAGCTAGATCTACAGTATCTATTATATTATGACAGGCCAGCTAGATCTACTGTCTCTATTATATTATGACAGACCAGCTAGATCTAATGTCTCTATTACATTATGACAGACCAGCTAGATCTAATGTCTCTATTATATTATGACAGACCAGCTAGATATAATGTCTCTATTACATTATGACAGACCAGCTAGATCTACTGTCTCTATTATATTATGACAAACCAGCTAGATCTACTGTCTCTATTATATAATGACAGACCAGCTAGATCTACTGTCTCTATTATATTATGACAGACCAGCTAGATCTACTGTCTCTATTATATTATGACAGACCAGCTAGATCTAATGTCTCTATTACATTATGACAGACCAGCTAGATCTAATGTCTCTATTACATTATGACAGACCAGCTAGATCTAATGTCTCTATTATATAATGACAGACCAGCTAGATCTAATGTCTCTATTATATTATGACAGACCAGCTAGATCTAATGTCTCTATTATATTATGACAGACCAGCTAGATCTAATGTCTCTATTACATTATGACAGACCAGCTAGATCTAATGTCTCTATTACATTATGACAGACCAGCTAGATCTAATGTCTCTATTACATTATGACAGACCAGCTAGATCTACTGTCTCTATTATATTATGACAGACCAGCTAGATCTAATGTCTCTATTATATTATGACAGACCAGCTAGATCTACTGTCTCTATTATATTATGACAGACCAGCTAGATCTAATGTCTCTATTTTCTTATGACAGACCAGCTAGATCTACAGTATCTATTATATTATGACAGGCCAGCTAGATCTACTGTCTCTATTATATTATGACAGACCAGCTAGATCTAATGTCTCTATTACATTATGACAGACCAGCTAGATCTAATGTCTCTATTATATTATGACAGACCAGCTAGATCTAATGTCTCTATTACACTATGACAGACCAGCTAGATCTACTGTCTCTATTATATTATGACAAACCAGCTAGATCTACTGTCTCTATTATATTATGACAGACCAGCTAGATCTACTGTCTCTATTACATTATGACAGACCAGCTAGATCTAATGTCTCTATTATATTATGACAGACCAGCTAGATCTATTGTCTCTATTATATTATGACAGACCAGCTAGATCTAATGTCTCTATTACATTATGACAGACCAGCTAGATCTAATGTCTCTATTATATTATGACAGACCAGCTAGATCTAATGTCTCTATTATATTATGACAGAACAGCTAGATCTAATGTCTCTATTACATTATGACAGACCAGCTAGATCTAATGTCTCTATTATATTATGACAGACCAGCTAGATCTACTGTCTCTATTATATAATGACAGACCAGGTAGATCTACTGCCTCTCTTATATTATGACAGACCAGCTAGATCTAATGTCTCTATTATATTATGACAGACCAGCTAGATCTACTGTCTCTATTATATTATGACAGACCAGCTAGATCTACTGTCTCTATTATATTATGACAGACCAGCTAGATCTAATGTCTCTATTATATTATGACAGACCAGCTAGATCTAATGTCTCTATTACATTATGACAGACCAGCTAGATCTAATGTCTCTATTATATTATGACAGACCAGCTAGATCTAATGTCTCTATTACATTATGACAGACCAGCTAGATCTAATGTCTCTATTATATTATGACAGACCAGCTAGATCTACTGTCTCTATTATATTATGACAGACCAGCTAGATCTAATGTCTCTATTACATTATGACAGACCAGCTAGATCTAATGTCTCTATTACATTATGACAGACCAGCTAGATCTAATGTCTCTATTATATTATGACAGACCAGCTAGATCTAATGTCTCTATTATATAATGACAGACCAGCTAGATCTAATGTCTCTATTATATTATGACAGACCAGCTAGATCTACTGTCTCTATTATATTATGACAGACCAGCTAGATCTAATGTCTCTATTATATTATGACAGACCAGCTAGATCTAATGTCTCTATTATATTATGACAGACCAGCTAGATCTAATGTCTCTATTATATTATGACAGACCAGCTAGATCTAATGTCTCTATTACATTATGACAGACCAGCTAGATCTAATGTCTCTATTATATTATGACAGACCAGCTAGATCTAATGTCTCTATTATATTATGACAGACCAGCTAGATCTAATGTCTCTATTATATTATGACAGACCAGCTAGATCTAATGTCTCTATTACATTATGACAGACCAGCTAGATCTAATGTCTCTATTACATTATGACAGACCAGCTAGATCTAATGTCTCTATTATATTATGACAGACCAGCTAGATCTAATGTCTCTATTATATTATGACAGACCAGCTAGATCTAATGTCTCTATTACATTATGACAGACCAGCTAGATCTAATGTCTCTATTACATTATGACAGACCAGCTAGATCTAATGTCTCTATTACATTATGACAGACCAGCTAGATCTAATGTCTCTATTATATAATGACAGACCAGCTAGATCTAATGTCTCTATTATATTATGACAGACCAGCTAGATCTAATGTCTCTATTATATTATGACAGACCAGCTAGATCTAATGTCTCTATTATATTATGACAGACCAGCTAGATCTAATGTCTCTATTATATTATGACAGACCAGCTAGATCTAATGTCTCTATTATATTATGACAGACCAGCTAGATCTAATGTCTCTATTACATTATGACAGACCAGCTAGATCTAATGTCTCTATTATATTATGACAGACCAGCTAGATCTAATGTCTCTATTATATTATGACAGACCAGCTAGATCTAATGTCTCTATTACATTATGACAGACCAGCTAGATCTAATGTCTCTATTATATTATGACAGACCAGCTAGATCTAATGTCTCTATTATATTATGACAGACCAGCTAGATCTAATGTCTCTATTATATTATGACAGACCAGCTAGATCTAATGTCTCTATTACATTATGACAGACCAGCTAGATCTAATGTCTCTATTATATAATGACAGACCAGCTAGATCTAATGTCTCTATTATATTATGACAGACCAGCTAGATCTAATGTCTCTATTACATTATGACAGACCAGCTAGATCTAATGTCTCTATTATATTATGACAGACCAGCTAGATCTAATGTCTCTATTATATTATGACAGACCAGCTAGATCTAATGTCTCTATTATATTATGACAGACCAGCTAGATCTAATGTCTCTATTATATTATGACAGACCAGCTAGATCTAATGTCTCTATTATATTATGACAGACCAGCTAGATCTAATGTCTCTATTACATTATGACAGACCAGCTAGATCTAATGTCTCTATTATATAATGACAGACCAGCTAGATCTAATGTCTCTATTATATTATGACAGACCAGCTAGATCTAATGTCTCTATTATATTATGACAGACCAGCTAGATCTAATGTCTCTATTATATTATGACAGACCAGCTAGATCTAATGTCTCTATTATATAATGACAGACCAGCTAGATCTAATGTCTCTATTACATTATGACAGACCAGCTAGATCTAATGTCTCTATTATATTATGACAGACCAGCTAGATCTAATGTCTCTATTACATTATGACAGACCAGCTAGATCTAATGTCTCTATTATATTATGACAGACCAGCTAGATCTAATGTCTCTATTATATTATGACAGACCAGCTAGATCTAATGTCTCTATTATATTATGACAGACCAGCTAGATCTAATGTCTCTATTACATTATGACAGACCAGCTAGATCTAATGTCTCTATTATATAATGACAGACCAGCTAGATCTAATGTCTCTATTACATTATGACAGACCAGCTAGATCTAATGTCTCTATTATATTATGACAGACCAGCTAGATCTAATGTCTCTATTATATTATGACAGACCAGCTAGATCTAATGTCTCTATTATATTATGACAGACCAGCTAGATCTAATGTCTCTATTACATTATGACAGACCAGCTAGATCTAATGTCTCTATTATATTATGACAGACCAGCTAGATCTAATGTCTCTATTATATAATGACAGACCAGCTAGATCTAATGTCTCTATTATATTATGACAGACCAGCTAGATCTAATGTCTCTATTATATTATGACAGACCAGCTAGATCTAATGTCTCTATTATATTATGACAGACCAGCTAGATCTAATGTCTCTATTATATTATGACAGACCAGCTAGATCTAATGTCTCTATTACATTATGACAGACCAGCTAGATCTAATGTCTCTATTATATAATGACAGACCAGCTAGATCTAATGTCTCTATTATATAATGACAGACCAGCTAGATCTAATGTCTCTATTATATTATGACAGACCAGCTAGATCTAATGTCTCTATTACATTATGACAGACCAGCTAGATCTAATGTCTCTATTATATAATGACAGACCAGCTAGATCTAATGTCTCTATTATATTATGACAGACCAGCTAGATCTAATGTCTCTATTATATTATGACAGACCAGCTAGATCTAATGTCTCTATTACATTATGACAGACCAGCTAGATCTAATGTCTCTATTATATAATGACAGACCAGCTAGATCTAATGTCTCTATTATATTATGACAGACCAGCTAGATCTAATGTCTCTATTATATAATGACAGACCAGCTAGATCTAATGTCTCTATTACATTATGACAGACCAGCTAGATCTAATGTCTCTATTATATTATGACAGACCAGCTAGATCTAATGTCTCTATTACATTATGACAGACCAGCTAGATCTAATGTCTCTATTATATAATGACAGACCAGCTAGATCTAATGTCTCTATTACATTATGACAGACCAGCTAGATCTAATGTCTCTATTATATTATGACAGACCAGCTAGATCTAATGTCTCTATTACATTATGACAGACCAGCTAGATCTAATGTCTCTATTATATAATGACAGACCAGCTAGATCTAATGTCTCTATTATATAATGACAGACCAGCTAGATCTAATGTCTCTATTACATTATGACAGACCAGCTAGATCTAATGTCTCTATTATATTATGACAGACCAGCTAGATCTAATGTCTCTATTATATTATGACAGACCAGCTAGATCTAATGTCTCTATTACATTATGACAGACCAGCTAGATCTAATGTCTCTATTATATAATGACAGACCAGCTAGATCTAATGTCTCTATTACATTATGACAGACCAGCTAGATCTAATGTCTCTATTATATTATGACAGACCAGCTAGATCTAATGTCTCTATTATATTATGACAGACCAGCTAGATCTAATGTCTCTATTACATTATGACAGACCAGCTAGATCTAATGTCTCTATTACATTATGACAGACCAGCTAGATCTAATGTCTCTATTATATTATGACAGACCAGCTAGATCTAATGTCTCTATTATATTATGACAGACCAGCTAGATCTAATGTCTCTATTATATAATGACAGACCAGCTAGATCTAATGTCTCTATTACATTATGACAGACCAGCTAGATCTAATGTCTCTATTACATTATGACAGACCAGCTAGATCTAATGTCTCTATTACATTATGACAGACCAGCTAGATCTAATGTCTCTATTACATTATGACAGACCAGCTAGATCTAATGTCTCTATTACATTATGACAGACCAGCTAGATCTAATGTCTCTATTACATAATGACAGACCAGCTAGATCTAATGTCTCTATTATATAATGACAGACCAGCTAGATCTAATGTCTCTATTACATTATGACAGACCAGCTAGATCTAATGTCTCTATTATATTATGACAGACCAGCTAGATCTAATGTCTCTATTACATTATGACAGACCAGCTAGATCTAATGTCTCTATTACATTATGACAGACCAGCTAGATCTAATGTCTCTATTACATTATGACAGACCAGCTAGATCTAATGTCTCTATTATATAATGACAGACCAGCTAGATCTAATGTCTCTATTATATTATGACAGACCAGCTAGATCTAATGTCTCTATTACATTATGACAGACCAGCTAGATCTAATGTCTCTATTATATAATGACAGACCAGCTAGATCTAATGTCTCTATTATATTATGACAGACCAGCTAGATCTAATGTCTCTATTACATTATGACAGACCAGCTAGATCTAATGTCTCTATTATATTATGACAGACCAGCTAGATCTAATGTCTCTATTACATTATGACAGACCAGCTAGATCTAATGTCTCTATTACATTATGACAGACCAGCTAGATCTAATGTCTCTATTATATTATGACAGACCAGCTAGATCTAATGTCTCTATTACATTATGACAGACCAGCTAGATCTAATGTCTCTATTATATTATGACAGACCAGCTAGATCTAATGTCTCTATTATATTATGACAGACCAGCTAGATCTAATGTCTCTATTACATTATGACAGACCAGCTAGATCTAATGTCTCTATTACATTATGACAGACCAGCTAGATCTAATGTCTCTATTATATAATGACAGACCAGCTAGATCTAATGTCTCTATTACATTATGACAGACCAGCTAGATCTAATGTCTCTATTACATTATGACAGACCAGCTAGATCTAATGTCTCTATTATATAATGACAGACCAGCTAGATCTAATGTCTCTATTATATTATGACAGACCAGCTAGATCTAATGTCTCTATTATATTATGACAGACCAGCTAGATCTAATGTCTCTATTATATAATGACAGACCAGCTAGATCTAATGTCTCTATTATATTATGACAGACCAGCTAGATCTAATGTCTCTATTATATAATGACAGACCAGCTAGATCTAATGTCTCTATTATATTATGACAGACCAGCTAGATCTAATGTCTCTATTACATTATGACAGACCAGCTAGATCTAATGTCTCTATTATATTATGACAGACCAGCTAGATCTAATGTCTCTATTACATTATGACAGACCAGCTAGATCTAATGTCTCTATTATATAATGACAGACCAGCTAGATCTAATGTCTCTATTACATTATGACAGACCAGCTAGATCTAATGTCTCTATTACATTATGACAGACCAGCTAGATCTAATGTCTCTATTATATTATGACAGACCAGCTAGATCTAATGTCTCTATTACATTATGACAGACCAGCTAGATCTAATGTCTCTATTACATTATGACAGACCAGCTAGATCTAATGTCTCTATTATATAATGACAGACCAGCTAGATCTAATGTCTCTATTACATTATGACAGACCAGCTAGATCTAATGTCTCTATTATATAATGACAGACCAGCTAGATCTAATGTCTCTATTACATTATGACAGACCAGCTAGATCTAATGTCTCTATTATATAATGACAGACCAGCTAGATCTAATGTCTCTATTACATTATGACAGACCAGCTAGATCTAATGTCTCTATTATATTATGACAGACCAGCTAGATCTAATGTCTCTATTATATAATGACAGACCAGCTAGATCTAATGTCTCTATTATATTATGACAGACCAGCTAGATCTAATGTCTCTATTATATTATGACAGACCAGCTAGATCTAATGTCTCTATTATATAATGACAGACCAGCTAGATCTAATGTCTCTATTATATTATGACAGACCAGCTAGATCTAATGTCTCTATTACATTATGACAGACCAGCTAGATCTAATGTCTCTATTACATTATGACAGACCAGCTAGATCTAATGTCTCTATTACATTATGACAGACCAGCTAGATCTAATGTCTCTATTACATTATGACAGACCAGCTAGATCTAATGTCTCTATTATATAATGACAGACCAGCTAGATCTAATGTCTCTATTACATTATGACAGACCAGCTAGATCTAATGTCTCTATTACATTATGACAGACCAGCTAGATCTAATGTCTCTATTATATTATGACAGACCAGCTAGATCTAATGTCTCTATTATATAATGACAGACCAGCTAGATCTAATGTCTCTATTACATTATGACAGACCAGCTAGATCTAATGTCTCTATTATATAATGACAGACCAGCTAGATCTAATGTCTCTATTACATTATGACAGACCAGCTAGATCTAATGTCTCTATTATATAATGACAGACCAGCTAGATCTAATGTCTCTATTACATTATGACAGACCAGCTAGATCTAATGTCTCTATTATATAATGACAGACCAGCTAGATCTAATGTCTCTATTACATTATGACAGACCAGCTAGATCTAATGTCTCTATTACATTATGACAGACCAGCTAGATCTAATGTCTCTATTATATAATGACAGACCAGCTAGATCTAATGTCTCTATTACATTATGACAGACCAGCTAGATCTAATGTCTCTATTACATTATGACAGACCAGCTAGATCTAATGTCTCTATTATATAATGACAGACCAGCTAGATCTAATGTCTCTATTACATTATGACAGACCAGCTAGATCTAATGTCTCTATTATATAATGACAGACCAGCTAGATCTAATGTCTCTATTATATTATGACAGACCAGCTAGATCTAATGTCTCTATTACATTATGACAGACCAGCTAGATCTAATGTCTCTATTATATAATGACAGACCAGCTAGATCTAATGTCTCTATTACATTATGACAGACCAGCTAGATCTAATGTCTCTATTATATAATGACAGACCAGCTAGATCTAATGTCTCTATTATATAATGACAGACCAGCTAGATCTAATGTCTCTATTATATAATGACAGACCAGCTAGATCTAATGTCTCTATTACATTATGACAGACCAGCTAGATCTAATGTCTCTATTATATAATGACAGACCAGCTAGATCTAATGTCTCTATTACATTATGACAGACCAGCTAGATCTAATGTCTCTATTACATTATGACAGACCAGCTAGATCTAATGTCTCTATTATATAATGACAGACCAGCTAGATCTAATGTCTCTATTATATAATGACAGACCAGCTAGATCTAATGTCTCTATTATATTATGACAGACCAGCTAGATCTAATGTCTCTATTATATAATGACAGACCAGCTAGATCTAATGTCTCTATTACATTATGACAGACCAGCTAGATCTAATGTCTCTATTATATTATGACAGACCAGCTAGATCTAATGTCTCTATTATATAATGACAGACCAGCTAGATCTAATGTCTCTATTATATAATGACAGACCAGCTAGATCTAATGTCTCTATTACATTATGACAGACCAGCTAGATCTAATGTCTCTATTATATAATGACAGACCAGCTAGATCTAATGTCTCTATTACATTATGACAGACCAGCTAGATCTAATGTCTCTATTATATAATGACAGACCAGCTAGATCTAATGTCTCTATTACATTATGACAGACCAGCTAGATCTAATGTCTCTATTATATAATGACAGACCAGCTAGATCTAATGTCTCTATTATATTATGACAGACCAGCTAGATCTAATGTCTCTATTACATTATGACAGACCAGCTAGATCTAATGTCTCTATTATATTATGACAGACCAGCTAGATCTAATGTCTCTATTATATTATGACAGACCAGCTAGATCTAATGTCTCTATTACATTATGACAGACCAGCTAGATCTAATGTCTCTATTACATTATGACAGACCAGCTAGATCTAATGTCTCTATTATATTATGACAGACCAGCTAGATCTAATGTCTCTATTATATTATGACAGACCAGCTAGATCTAATGTCTCTATTATATTATGACAGACCAGCTAGATCTAATGTCTCTATTACATTATGACAGACCAGCTAGATCTAATGTCTCTATTATATTATGACAGACCAGCTAGATCTAATGTCTCTATTATATTATGACAGACCAGCTAGATCTAATGTCTCTATTACATTATGACAGACCAGCTAGATCTAATGTCTCTATTATATAATGACAGACCAGCTAGATCTAATGTCTCTATTATATTATGACAGACCAGCTAGATCTAATGTCTCTATTATATTATGACAGACCAGCTAGATCTACATGTCTCTATTATATTATGACAGACCAGCTAGATCTAATGTCTCTATTATATTATGACAGACCAGCTAGATCTAATGTCTCTATTACATTATGACAGACCAGCTAGATCTAATGTCTCTATTATATTATGACAGACCAGCTAGATCTAATGTCTCTATTATATAATGACAGACCAGCTAGATCTAATGTCTCTATTATATTATGACAGACCAGCTAGATCTAATGTCTCTATTATATTATGACAGACCAGCTAGATCTAATGTCTCTATTATATTATGACAGACCAGCTAGATCTAATGTCTCTATTATATTATGACAGACCAGCTAGATCTAATGTCTCTATTATATATATGACAGACCAGCTAGATCTAATGTCTCTATTATATTATGACAGACCAGCTAGATCTAATGTCTCTATTATATTATGACAGACCAGCTAGATCTAATGTCTCTATTATATTATCTAGATCTAATGTCTCTATTATATTATGACAGACCAGCTAGATCTACATGTCTCTATTATATTATGACAGACCAGCTAGATCTAATGTCTCTATTATATTATGACAGACCAGCTAGATCTAATGTCTCTATTACATTATGACAGACCAGCTAGATCTAATGTCTCTATTATATTATGACAGACCAGCTAGATCTACATGTCTCTATTATATTATGACAGACCAGCTAGATCTAATGTCTCTATTATATTATGACAGACCAGCTAGATCTACTGTCTCTATTATATTATGACAGACCAGCTAGATCTAATGTCTCTATTATATTATGACAGACCAGCTAGATCTAATGTCTCTATTATATTATGACAGACCAGCTAGATCTAATGTCTCTATTATATTATGACAGACCCGCTAGATCTAATGTCTCTATTACATTATGACAGACCAGCTAGATCTAATGTCTCTATTATATTATGACAGACCAGCTAGATCTACTGTCTCTATTACATTATGACAGACCAGCTAGATCTACTGTCTCTATTATATAATGACAGACCAGCTAGATCTAATGTCTCTATTATATTATGACAGACCAGCTAGATCTAATGTCTCTATTACATTATGACAGACCAGCTAGATCTAGTGTCTCTATTATATAATGACAGACCAGCTAGATCTACTGTCTCTATTATATTATGACAGACCAGCTAGATCTAATGTCTCTATTATATTATGACAGACCAGCTAGATCTAATGTCTCTATTATATTATGACAGGCCAGCTAGATCTAATGTCTCTATTATATTATGACAGACCAGCTAGATCTAATGTCTCTATTACATTATGACAGACCAGCTAGATCTAATGTCTCTATTATATTATGACAGACCAGCTAGATCTAATGTCTCTATTATATAATGACAGACCAGCTAGATCTAATGTCTCTATTATATTATGACAGACCAGCTAGATCTAATGTCTCTATTATATTATGACAGACCAGCTAGATCTAATGTCTCTATTATATTATGACAGACCAGCTAGATCTAATGTCTCTATTATATTATGACAGACCAGCTTGATCTAATGTCTCTATTATATAATGACAGACCAGCTAGATCTAATGTCTCTATTATATTATGACAGACCAGCTAGATCTAATGTCTCTATTATATTATGACAGACCAGCTAGATCTAATGTCTCTATTATATTATGACAGACCAGCTAGATCTAATGTCTCTATTATATTATGACAGACCAGCTAGATCTACATGTCTCTATTATATTATGACAGACCAGCTAGATCTACTGTCTCTATTATATTAT
>NW_027256271.1:0-5000 GCF_045679555.1 Salvelinus alpinus
AGAACTCTACTGAAGGAAACACTACTGCTGGTCAGACAGTAGAACTCTACTGAAGGAAACACTACTGCTGGTCAGACAGTAGTTGAACTCTACTGAAGGAAACACTACTGCTGGTCAGACAGTAGTTGAACTCTACTGTAGGAAACACTACTGCTGGTCAGACAGTAGAACTCTACTGAAGGAAACACTACTGCTGGTCAGACAGTAGTTGAACTCTACTGAAGGAACCACTACTGCTGGTCAGACAGTAGTTGAACTCTACTGAAGGAACCACTACTGCTGGTCAGACAGTAGTTGAACTCTACTGAAGGAACCACTACTGCTGGTCAGACAGTAGTTGAACTCTACTGAAGGAACCACTACTGCTGGTCAGACAGTAGTTGAACTCTACTGAAGGAACCACTACTGCTGGTCAGACAGTAGTTGAACTCTACTGAAGGAACCACTACTGCTGGTCAGACAGTAGTTGAACTCTACTGAAGGAACCACTACTGCTGGTCAGACAGTAGTTGAACTCTACTGAAGGAACCACTACTGCTGGTCAGACAGTAGTTGAACTCTACTGAAGGAACCACTACTGCTGGTCAGACAGTAGTTGAACTCTACTGAAGGAACCACTACTGCTGGTCAGACAGTAGAACTCTACTGAAGGAACCACTACTGCTGGTCAGACAGTAGAACTCTACTGAAGGAACCACTACTGCTGGTCAGACAGTAGAACTCTACTGAAGGAACCACTACTGCTGGTCAGACAGTAGAACTCTACTGAAGGAAACACTACTGCTGGTCAGACAGTAGTTGAACTCTACTGTAGGAAACACTACTGCTGGTCAGACAGTAGTTGAACTCTACTGAAGGAAACACTACTGCTGGTCAGACAGTAGTTGAACTCTACTGAAGGAAACACTACTGCTGGTCAGACAGTAGTTGAACTCTACTGAAGGAAACACTACTGCTGGTCAGACAGTAGTTGAACTCTACTGAAGGAAACACTACTGCTGGTCAGACAGTAGTTGAACTCTACTGAAGGAAACACTACTGCTGGTCAGACAGTAGTTGAACTCTACTGAAGGAAACACTACTGCTGGCCAGACAGTAGTTGAACTCTACTGAAGGAAACACTACTGCTGGTCAGACAGTAGTTGAACTCTACTGTAGGAAACACTACTGCTGGTCAGACAGTAGTTGAACTCTACTGTAGGAAACACTACTGCTGGTCAGACAGTAGTTGAACTCTACTGTAGGAAACACTACTGCTGGTCAGACAGTAGTTGAACTCTACTGAAGGAAACACTACTGCTGGTCAGACAGTAGAACTCTACTGAAGGAAACACTACTGCTGGTCAGACAGTAGTTGAACTCTACTGTAGGAAACACTACTGCTGGTCAGACAGTAGTAGAACTCTACTGAAGGAAACACTACTGCTGGTCAGACAGTAGTTGAACTCTACTGAAGGAAACACTACTGCTGGTCAGACAGTAGTTGAACTCTACTGAAGGAAACACTACTGCTGGTCAGACAGTAGTTGAACTCTACTGAAGGAAACACTACTGCTGGTCAGACAGTAGTTGAACTCTACTGAAGGAAACACTACTGCTGGTCAGACAGTAGTTGAACTCTACTGTAGGAAACACTACTGCTGGTCAGACAGTAGTTGAACTCTACTGAAGGAAACACTACTGCTGGTCAGACAGTAGTAGAACTCTACTGAAGGAAACACTACTGCTGGTCAGACAGTAGTTGAACTCTACTGTAGGAAACACTACTGCTGGTCAGACAGTAGTTGAACTCTACTGTAGGAAACACTACTGCTGGTCAGACAGTAGTTGAACTCTACTGTAGGAAACACTACTGCTGGTCAGACAGTAGAACTCTACTGTAGGAAACACTACTGCTGGTCAGACAGTAGTAGAACTCTACTGAAGGAAACACTACTGCTGGTCAGACAGTAGAACTCTACTGTAGGAAACACTACTGCTGGTCAGACAGTAGAACTCTACTGAAGGAAACACTACTGCTGGTCAGACAGTAGTTGAACTCTACTGAAGGAAACACTACTGCTGGTCAGACAGTAGTTGAACTCTACTGAAGGAAACACTACTGCTGGTCAGACAGTAGTTGAACTCTACTGAAGGAAACACTACTGCTGGTCAGACAGTAGAACTCTACTGTAGGAAACACTACTGCTGGTCAGACAGTAGAACTCTACTGAAGGAAACACTACTGCTGGTCAGACAGTAGTTGAACTCTACTGTAGGAAACACTACTGCTGGTCAGACAGTAGTAGAACTCTACTGTAGGAAACACTACTGCTGGTCAGACAGTAGTTGAACTCTACTGAAGGAAACACTACTGCTGGTCAGACAGTAGTTGAACTCTACTGAAGGAAACACTACTGCTGGTCAGACAGTAGTTGAACTCTACTGAAGGAAACACTACTGCTGGTCAGACAGTAGTTGAACTCTACTGAAGGAAACACTACTGCTGGTCAGACAGTAGTTGAACTCTACTGAAGGAAACACTACTGCTGGTCAGACAGTAGTAGAACTCTACTGTAGGAAACACTACTGCTGGTCAGACAGCAGTTGAACTCTACTGAAGGAAACACTACTGCTGGTCAGACAGTAGTAGAACTCTACTGTAGGAAACACTACTGCTGGTCAGACAGTAGAACTCTACTGTAGGAAACACTACTGCTGGTCAGACAGTAGAACTCTACTGTAGGAAACACTACTGCTGGTCAGACAGTAGAACTCTACTGAAGGAAACACTACTGCTGGTCAGACAGTAGTAGAACTCTACTGAAGGAAACACTACTGCTGGTCAGACAGTAGTTGAACTCTACTGTAGGAAACACTACTGCTGGTCAGACAGTAGAACTCTACTGAAGGAAACACTACTGCTGGTCAGACAGTAGTTTAACTCTACTGAAGGAAACACTACTGCTGGTCAGACAGTAGTTGAACTCTACTGAAGGAAAGACTACTGCTGGTCAGACAGTAGTTGAACTCTACTGAAGGAAACACTACTGCTGGTCAGACAGTAGTTGAACTCTACTGAAGGAAACACTACTGCTGGTCAGACAGTAGTTGAACTCTACTGAAGGAAACACTACTGCTGGTCAGACAGTAGTTGAACTCTACTGAAGGAAACACTACTGCTGGTCAGACAGTAGTTGAACTCTACTGAAGGAAACACTACTGCTGGTCAGACAGTAGTTGAACTCTACTGAAGGAAACACTACTGCTGGTCAGACAGTAGTTGAACTCTACTGAAGGAAACACTACTGCTGGTCAGACAGTAGTAGAACTCTACTGTAGGAAACACTACTGCTGGTCAGACAGTAGTTGAACTCTACTGAAGGAAACACTACTGCTGGTCAGACAGTAGTTGAACTCTACTGAAGGAAACACTACTGCTGGTCAGACAGTAGTTGAACTCTACTGAAGGAAACACTACTGCTGGTCAGACAGTAGTAGAACTCTACTGTAGGAAACACTACTGCTGGTCAGACAGTAGTAGAACTCTACTGTAGGAAACACTACTGCTGGTCAGACAGTAGTTGAACTCTACTGAAGGAAACACTACTGCTGGTCAGACAGTAGTAGAACTCTACTGTAGGAAACACTACTGCTGGTCAGACAGTAGAACTCTACTGTAGGAAACACTACTGCTGGTCAGACAGTAGAACTCTACTGTAGGAAACACTACTGCTGGTCAGACAGTAGAACTCTACTGAAGGAAACACTACTGCTGGTCAGACAGTAGTAGAACTCTACTGAAGGAAACACTACTGCTGGTCAGACAGTAGTTGAACTCTACTGTAGGAAACACTACTGCTGGTCAGACAGTAGAACTCTACTGAAGGAAACACTACTGCTGGTCAGACAGTAGTTGAACTCTACTGAAGGAAACACTACTGCTGGTCAGACAGTAGTTGAACTCTACTGAAGGAAACACTACTGCTGGTCAGACAGTAGTTGAACTCTACTGAAGGAAACACTACTGCTGGTCAGACAGTAGAACTCTACTGAAGGAAACACTACTGCTGGTCAGACAGTAGTTGAACTCTACTGAAGGAAACACTACTGCTGGTCAGACAGTAGTTGAACTCTACTGAAGGAAACACTACTGCTGGTCAGACAGTAGAACTCTACTGAAGGAAACACTACTGCTGGTCAGACAGTAGAACTCTACTGAAGGAAACACTACTGCTGGTCAGACAGTAGAACTCTACTGAAGGAAACACTACTGCTGGTCAGACAGTAGTTGAACTCTACTGAAGGAAACACTACTGCTGGTCAGACAGTAGTTGTCAGAAGTATAACACTATGACTGCTGGGATATGTTAATCCCTCTATCTGAAAACAATAAAGTGGTGCCTTTCAGAACCAATCAGTTCTCTCTCACCATCAATCATTAATCACCAACATCACCTGTTGCACACTGTCACATTTGGAATAATCTAATCGACAGTCACGTACTGCCCATGTTTAGTTATCCATTGTCATGGAGTAGTAAACATGAAGACGTCATGTCTCCGTGTCTAACTAAACCAGTGTGAACAGTGACTTAGTTCTATTTATTTCCCAAAGCCCCATTCATAGCTCCTATCACAGTGTTAATTGGCCTGTAAAGGACTAGGAAGGCTCCATCTCCAATTGCCGTAAGCTCTCAACAAGCTTCACATTTATTTACATTTTATTGAACCTTTAACTAGGCAAGTCAGTTAAGATCAAATTCTTATTTACAATGACGGCCTACCCCGGCCAAACCCTAACGACGCTGGGCCAATTGGGCGCCGCCCTATGGGACTCCCAATCACGCTCGGTTGTGATACATCCTGGAATCTAACCAGCTTCTGTAGATGGCTGCCTCTCTAGCACTGAGTATGCAGTGGGTTTCAGTATTCAGTCCACTACTGGCCATCCCTAACAGCCTGTTGAAAACCCTGTACCTTAGTGGGATTCAGTATTCAGTCCACTACTGGCCATCCCTA
>NW_027256271.1:10000-12500 GCF_045679555.1 Salvelinus alpinus
ATGTATGTATGTGTGTGTGTGTGTGTGTGTGTGTGTGTGTGTATGTATATGTATATATATATGTATGTATATGTATATATATATATATATATTATTTTGTATTGTTTTCAATGTACTTTACTCAAACCAGTGAATATCACTTATTATAAATGAGATCATTAACTATCAGCTCTTGGAATATCCAGGGACTTTACTCTTCACATTTTGGTTATAAAACAACAAATCCAGAATTTATTAAAAACATCCAGGGACAGGACATCATAATCCTACTGGAAACATGGTGTCGTGGAGACATAGATACTCAGTGTCCCTCAGGGTATAGAGAAAGCTTACTACCATCAATCAAACATAAAAATGTTAAACGGGGCCGAGACTCAGGTGGAATCATCATTTGGCATAAGCAGGACTTGGCACTGAATGAAATGAAAAAAGGTACCAGTCACATTTGGCTAAAACTTAACAAAGGTACAATCTATTGTGACAATGATGTGTACATATGTGCAGCTTATGCTCCTCCTTCAGATTCACCATATTATGATGATCAGTTTTTTGACAATCTCCATACAGAAATCATTACATTTCAGGCAGAGGGTAAAGTGCTTCTTTGTGGAGATTTCAATGCAAGAACAGGTTCTGAGCCTGACTACACTGATGCGGGAGGTAACCACCACATATTTGGTCACCCCTCCTTGTACAGCAGCCCTATTATAAATAATAGAAACAGTCCTGACCAAATACTGAACAAAAATGGGAAGGAGTTAGTGCATCTCTGTCGAGCCTTAGGCCTGTACATGCTTAATGGTAGAATCAGAGGGGACTCTTTAGGTCAGTTTACTTACTGCTCAGCTCTTGGGACAAGTGTAGTCGATTATGCCATCACGGACATTGACCCCTCCTCCATTAGTGCATTCACTGTCAGACCACAGACACCATTGTCAGATCACAGTCAGATCAACGTGTTCTTGAAGAAATTAACCGGCAATATTCATTCAAAAAAACTGCCCAATAAACTATTCAACATAAACCAATCATACAGATGGGCTCCAAACAGTGCAGAGAGATTCATTGAAACATTGAACTCAAAAGAAATGATGAACTCTATACAGTTTTTCAATAACTCACAATACCAAAACAATAAAGATGGTGTCAATTCGGCTACTCTAAACATCAACTGCATATTCCAAAAAGCAGCATCGAAAGCAAATTTGAGAAAACCAAAGAAATGCAACATCAGAAACAAAAAACAAAATGTTTCTGACAAATGGTTTGATAATGAATGTAAAACAATTAGAAAACACCTAAGACAAATGTCAAACAAAAAACATAAGCAGCAAAACAACCCAGAGCTACGATATGAATACTTTGAAACTCTGAAACAGTATAAACATACACTGAAACGCAAGAAACTGAATTATACCAACAAGACACTTGATGAAATTGAAAACGCAATTGACCAAAATCAGTTCTGGGACATGTGGAACAATTTAAGCACAACAAAGCCACAAGAATTAGCCATACAAGATGTAGGAATTTGGAAAACTTATTTTGATAATCTATACAAAAACATCCCACAAAAAGACTTAAAACAGAACCAATTAGAAATTAAAGAAAAATTGAACATCCTTGAATCAGTCATTAAAAATAACCAAAATCCATTAGATTACCCAATAACCCAACAAGAACTAAATGAAAAGCTCAAATCTATTAAATCAAAGAAGGCTTGTGGTCTAGACAACATCAGAAATGAAATGTTGAAAAACAGCACACCTGAGTTGCAAAATGCTGTGCTTAAATTGTTCAACATGGTTTTAACTTCTGGCTGCTTCCCTGATGTCTGGAACCAGGGGCTCATCTCCCCTATCCACAAAAGTGGAGACAAATCAGACCCCAATAATTACAGGGGAATTTGTGTAAACAGTAACTTGGGAAAGGTTTTCTGTAGCATTTTGAATTCAAGAATCCAAACCTTTCTTCAAGAAAAAAATGTAATAACTAAATGTCAAATTGGCTTTCTCCCTAACCATCGCACTACTGACCATATATACACCTTACACACACTAATTAATAAACACGTCCACCAAAAAAAAGAGGGCAAAATCTTTGCTTGCTTTATTGACTTTAAAAAAGCATTTGATTCTATTTGGCACGAAGGGCTATTCTACAAAATTCTACAAAGTGGGCTTGGTGGTAAGGTGTATGACTTAATAAAATGTATGTACACAGAAAACAAGTGTGCAATAAAAATCAAAAACCAAAGAACAGAATTCTTTTCACAATGTCGAGGTGTGAGACAAGGCTGTAGTTTGAGTCCAAATCTTTTCAACATTTATATCAATGAATTAGCAGACATGTTGGACCATTCTCCAGCCCCAGGACTCACACTATTTGACACAGAGGTGAAATACCTGCTATATGCTGATGACTTGGTACTTCTATCACCAACCAAAGAAGGTCTTCAACAGAACATTAATATTCTAGAGCAATATTGCCATAATTGGGC
>NW_027256272.1:0-18402 GCF_045679555.1 Salvelinus alpinus
CTTGAGAGATCAGTGAGACAGGGGTGCCCTTTATCAGCATTATTGTATGTTTTATCGGTAGAACCCTTAGCGGCATACCTTAAAAAAGATCATTTTATAAATTGTGTAGAGACTCCGCAAGGAGGTTTTAGTTTAATTCATCAATATGCAGACGATACCACAATAACAGTTAGAGATGAGGGAAGTGTTAAAAGGGTGATGGAGTGTTTTAAAGTATATGAGAAAGCCTCAGGAGCAAAAGTGAATATGGAGAAGTCAGTAATAATGTACGTTGGAAAGATTAATGAGGAGATTTTTCCTTTTAAAATGGTAAATGATTATTTTAAGGTGTTAGGTGTGTTTTTAGGGGTGAAGGAACAGGAAGCTAGGGATATGACATGGAGTGGAGTTATAAACAAAGTTAGGAAGGTGGTAAATATGTGGAGGGGGAGGTCTTTGAAATTAAAAGGGAAAGTAATTGTCATAAATTCATTGTTGATGTCAATTTTTATTTATGTAATGAATGTTATGGATATGCCAGAATGGGTTTTATCTGAAATGAATAAAATTGTAGTTGATTTTTTATGGGAAGGGAAGGGGGTGAAAATAGCTTTTAAAACTTTGATTGCAGGTTATGAGGAGGGGGGTTTGAAGTTGGTGGATTTAAATGTGAGGAAAACAGCAATTAGAGTCAAAATGGTACGTAAATATTTATATGGGGAATTAGATTATGGATGGAAAAGATTTTTTAAGGAGTATTTGCAGGAGGTTGGGAGGATGGGGGACAATGGTTTATTGATGTGTATGAAAAAGGAAATGTTAGGTAATATACCTTTGTTTTATAGAGAAGTGTTTGAGGCTTGGGGGGAGTTTTTACCAAAGATTTATTATGAGTGTACCAATTTAGACAATATTTTAAATCAGCCAATTTTTTTAAATCCCAAGATACAGTATAATAATAAGATGTTGTTTTGTAAATATTTTATGAGGGCTGGGATGAGACAGATTGGGGACATCTTATATGAGGTCATTCCGGGGTTCCTTCCATGTCAGGCAATATTTGATAATGTGGTTGAAGAAAATGATGAAATAAGTAGAACTACTGTGGAGAACATGTATAAGAGAGTATTAGGATGTCTTCCTGGGGAATGGGGTGTTTTAATAAATAAAGAGGTGGCTACAAGAGCTAGGGGTTTACCGGTTTTATATTATGAAAGTAATGGGAAGAAGTATGATTTGTCAGGTTTGAAAGTTAAAAAGGTATATGAAAAATGTATTTTAAGAGAGATAAAAACTCCTGCTTCGGAAAAAGTGTGGTCTAGGGTGTTTGCAAATATAGATGTGAAATCAATATGGAAGAATGTAAATGTAAAATATAATTCTATAGAATGTGAAGACAATGATTTTAAATTGAAACATAATAGGATTTTTACGAACGTGGTTTTACATCAAATAAATAGAGATATTAAAAGAGAATGTGATATTTGTGATACGGGGGTGGAGAATTTTATGCACTTTTTTGTTGAATGTAGTAGATTAGAAGAGTTTCATAAGTTTTTAAAGGGGATTTTAGTACAACATTGGGGAGAAGAGATTGTTGATGGGGTTGAGTGGAGGAGGTTGTTTCTTTTTGGGTTAACTGGGAAAAGCAAAGTTTTTAATTTTAATTTGATGAATTTTGTTCTTAGTCATGCCAGATACGCTGTAAGACAAAGACGGAATTTGGGACATTATGAAGGGAAAATTGTGAGTGTGGAGGTTTTATTTAGAAGTATTTTAGAGAAAGATATAGAAGTAATATATAAATATGGTGGATGTAATTTTGAAAAATTGTTTGTGTGGGGGAGCACTTTTATTGAAATTGAGTCGAATGGAAAACTTGTTTTTAATTATTAATTGGTTTTGGTGGATGATTGTGTTTTTTTAATAGGTTTCATTTTTCTTTCTTTCTTTTTTGATTTTGTAAAAGGATGAATTGTTCATCCTTTTTGATTATTGATTGAATGTTGTAAAATATTATGTGTTTTTTCATAATAAAAGATAAAAAAAAAAAATACGCCCGATCTCGTCTGATCTCGGAAGCTAAGCAGGGTCGGGCCTGGTTAGTACTTGGATGGGAGACTGCCTGGGAATACCAGGTGCTGTAAGCATTTTGTCCACTAGGGTGTCTGTCCTCTTGCATTATTTCATCAGCAACACTGCCTTGTAGTAAGCATTTGATGCTGAATTGACTAAATGCAGCTTCTATGGGCTAGTCTCCCCTGCCCTTTTAATACAATCAAAGTTCCTTGTGTTGTCAGGGAGCAACTGCCTTTTATGCATAAGACAAATAAGAATATTGTTACTGAATGCAGCTTGTGTGTGCTTTGTGCTCCCTCGCCCTGTTCAAATGATCAAAGGGAAATAATGCTGGTGAGGAGTGGAACTGGACTGCTGTCTGATGGCCCTGTGTTTTCCATGGTGGAATTACAACCCTTCTTTTACGGAGTAAATCAAAAGCACAAGAGAATGTGAGATGTTATCGATAATAAATCAATTGGTTTCATGCATTTGTCTGTGTGTGTGTGTGTGTGTCTGAATGTGATTGTATTTCGTCATATCGCATACATTTGTGATATCAGACAGGTTAATTAAGATATTAAAAAGTCATTGGTGATTTTTTCTACAGTGTTGCATGATGGGAATCTAGTGGTTCACTGATATAATCTAGTAAACAAAATAAACAACTTTTTCACCACTCTGTCTGCAAGTGCATTCCTAAACGGCATTTCACGCAGGTCGAAGTGATGTGATATTATCAGAACACAAAGTGGTTACCGTTTAGACGAAAATGTTGGCACTGGAGAGACTTGCCCTCCACCGATGTGTATAAGTCATACTTACCTGGCAAGGGAGCTACCGTGATCAAGAAGGCGGTTCACCCAGGGCGAGGCTCAGCCATTGCACTCTGGTTGTGCTGACCCCTGCGAATTTCCCAAATGCGGAAATCTCGATTGCATAATTTATGGTAGTGGGGGACTGCGTCCGCGCTCTCCCCTGATGTCTTGTTTGATGATAAACCTTGAGGCTTGACTTGTGCTTATGGAGATCTTTGAAGTCAGTTTTGAAAGAGATTTTGTGGACCAATCTGAAAGGTGGACCAATCGAAAGGTGGAAACATTTGTTTGTAGCGAAACATTGTTGGCATTTTGTGGAAACATCATGTTGCGAAATGCAGCATGGTATTTATGCCACGCTGGTACTTCAATCAAGAGATAGTTGAGAAGCCGCTCTAACCCCACCCCCAGTCATGATGTGTCATACGCGCCCCATGCGCTTACAATATGAAATTGTCCATACATGCGCTCCTCCTTAGCACAGAACAATGCAATAGTTTTTCAACATTCAGAGCTTTTGTGTATTTATTCTGGCTAGTAGGCTAGCTGCATGGGAAATTGTTGCTAATGATGTATTTGTCAGAAGTCATTGTATTTGTCAATTTTTTCCCACAAGGCTGAAATATGTGCCCTCGCTTTGAAATGTTAGCAAGGTTTGTTTGTATTTCATCCAACTATCTGTGCTAAAAAGTGATGGCTACAGTATATGTAATTTCTTCCCCTTTTTGAGTGACCCAAAGTTCAAGCTGCTTATCTAATTGGTGAAAATGCAATGTCTGTTTATCAGACTCACTTTGACTCTATATGGTGTACCAAGAGTTGTTCCTTCGCTTACGGCCATACCAGCCTGAATACGCACCTGTTGTTGGGTAATTGACACAGGTGTGAGTGATTGCGCTGAGTCTGAGTGTTTGCTCCAGAGAGGTTGTGTTTGAGTTTTTGGGCTTTTTGAAGTACAATCTCCTTTTTGTGAATTGATTAAGTTTGAGTTATAGTTTGGGGTTGTTCCCCGACAGCATATTGCTGTTTGGGGGACTTTCCTCCTGTCGTTTTTGAGGATGGATACAATGGCTTGGACCCACGCTGGTAAAAAGATGACGAACAAAGGAAACATGGAAAATGGCGCTACAACAAGACACAAGCAAAAGTATGAAAAGAATTTAACAGTGGCTGTGGAAATTATGGGAGAGGAGAAAATTACAATGATGGAGCTATTGAGAGGGATTAAAGAAGTTTGTGGACTGGTCTGCGGATGTCGGGTCAAAGATGAAAAACGATATGAAGTGACGCTATCAAGTGCGAGAGGGAAGGAAAAACTGATGGATGGATTTAAAATCCGGAGCTGTCGAATCATGGGAAAGGATCTTTCGCTGGATGAGATGGTTGTATCCTTCTTAAACCTCCCAGTATATATTACAGACGAGGACATCACAGAACGGCTAAGAGCATGGGGTGTGTCTGCTGTATCACCGGTGAAAAGGCGCTACTGGCCAGGGACGGAAGTTGCCGATGGGACGCGCTTCTGCAAAGTAAAGTTCACAGACACTGTGCGCTCGCTGCCATATTCGGCCAAATTTGAAACGATGGAAGGGGCTGAGTATTTTAGAGTAATACACGATCGTCAGGTGAAGGTCTGTAGGCTGTGTATCCAGCCAGGGCACGTGCTACGTGAGTGCCCTGATTTCGCATGTCATAAGTGTGGTGAGCAGGGGCATTACGCACGAGAGTGCAATGGGAGAAGAGAGCGCGGTTGTGTTGGATGCGGGAGGAGTGTTGCGCAGTGCTCATGTTCCCATGGTGAAGATGCTCATGACTTGGCATCACAGGTCTTCAGCGGAAATAGTGTCATGGAGGAGAGCGAGATGGAAGGAACGGGGGATGAGATCGGCATGAGCGAGCAGTCCCAGGGAGAGAGGGAGGGCGAAGAAGACCAGAGGCAGTCGGAGGATGAAGCAGAGACGGGGCCTTGTCCTGTAGGAAAGGAGGCATTAAAGGATGGAGGGATAAGTTCAAGCCTGGATGATGTGGAGTTGGAGAGCGTTCCTCGTGGAGAGGGGGGGTAGAGTGGTTTGGAAAAGAAGCACATGGAGAGGCATTGGCTTCGGGTTCTGCAGGTGAAGTGGAGATCCCGACTGTGTCTGAAGTCCAGGGAGGCTCCTCTAGGGAGGTGGATCCTGCAAGGGATGACTCTTACAAACGAAAAGGGTCGGAAGAAGAGCTGACGGAGGAAGAGAAGGAGCACATACAATCTCTGCGGAGGGAGAGTAAAAGGAACATGATAACCAGGAGGAAAAAAAGGTAAAAGATCAATCAGGAAGGACTGGATTCATCCCCTCCTCTTTATATTCATAATGGTGAGAGTTGTATCTATCAACACTAATGGACTTCGTAGCAAAGAAAAGCTAGAGCTAGTGTTGGAAGCCTTCTCTGCGGACATACTATGTCTTCAGGAGACTCATTGGACTGAGCCGTATATGGACAATGTAAGGCAGAGATGGAATGGACAAATATACGTAAGTAATGGTACTGTGCGGGCATGTGGGGTAGCTATTTTGGTAAAACATAATGTTGTGTCTAATATAAATTTGTTATGTGCTGACACTGTGGGTCGAATGGTGGGAGTGGGTTTCACTTATCAAGATGTAGAGTACTCGTTATACAATGTGTATGCTCCTAATAAAGAAATTGAGAGGAGGGTTATGTTTATGTCAATGGGGGGATTATGTGGGAAGAACTGTCTGCTTGTGGGAGATTTTAATGTATGGATGGATAGGCTAGATGCCTCAAGTAGCGCACATTTTGGCTCTGACTCATCTAGGGGAGCGCTAGTAAGGCTAATGCGGGATGAGGATTGGGTGGATATATGGAGGGAGAGGAATCCAGATAAGCGGGTGTTCTCTCGAAGACAAGTGGTGAGGGGTGAGCTCAAGCAGTCACGTATAGATTTGTGTCTCGCTCATAGAGAGGTTGCGCACTTGGTTACGGGGGTAGAGTATTCTCAGACATTTTTTAGTGACCATGATGCTCTGCTTTTCCGGCTGGGTGCATCAGGGGAGGGGAGGGGGGGGGGGTTTGTGGTGTCTTAATGCCAGTCTGCTGAAGGATGAGGGGTTTAAGGCAGCAGTGAAAGAGTGTGTGAAAGACGCCGTGTCAGATCCTCTATTTGAGTCTGATGTGAGTGTGTGGTGGGAAGGATTAAAAGGGGAGTTCAAGAGGCTGGCAATATCTAGTGCAAGACAGGCAAATGTGTTAAGGAGGAGGGAGGAGAGGATTCTTAAATCCCGCCTGTTATTGGAATTAGAAAAGGTAGAAAACTGTCCAGGCTATGATGTTACAGAGTACCTGAGGGTGAGGGAGGAGTTGAGGGTAGTAGAGAGGCACAGGTGTATGGGGGCAGTGGTGAGGAGTAGAGCACAGTATGTGGTGGATGGGGAGAAGAATACTGCTTTTTTCCTGGGGTTAGAAAGGAGGATGCAGGAAAGGAGTTTTCTAACGGAGCTGTTAAATGAGAGAGGGGAGAGGGTGACAGATCTGGAAGGAATTTTAAATACAGTACATTCCTTTTATAAGGGTTTATTTACGTCGGGCGGGGTAGATGAAGTGAGTATGAGAAGAGTGCTAGAAGCAGTGGAGGCTAGGGTGTCGACTGAGGATGCAGAGATGTGTGATGCTGATTTTACATTGGCAGAGATTAAAGCTGCTATCTTGGGCCTGAACTTAAATAAGAGCCCGGGTTCAGATGGTCTGACTGCAGAATTTTACCGAGAGTTTAGGGACATACTGGCCCCACTGATGCTGCGTGTGTATGTGTGTATGGAGGAGAAGAGGGTAGTCCCTGAATCTTTAGCTATGGGTGTGTTGACTATGTTATATAAAGGGAAGGGGAGCAGACTGAAATTAGAGAACTACAGACCAATAACCCTTTTGAACTCAGACAATAAGGTGCTAGCTAAGATAATGGCAAATAGGTTGAATAAGGTGATGGGAAGCATCATAGCACCTACTCAGGCCTATGGAGTTCCAGGGCGGGATGTAGTGGACACCCTCTGCACTATCCGAGATGTAGTGAAGCAGATGCAGGAAGTGGGAGGGGCGGTGCTCTGTCTAGATCTGAATAAAGCTTTTGATCGGGTGGAGCATCGGTTCCTGTTAGAGGCCTTGGCAAGATTTGGGTTCGGGCCTCGTCTTAAAGAATGGGTGAAGCTTTTGTATGGGTCAGCTTGCAGTGTCGTTAAATGTAATGGTGTGCTAACTGATTCCTTTCCCCTGGGCAGGTCTGTTAGGCAGGGTTGTCCATTGTCTGCATTGCTATACAGCATCTCAGTAGAGCCTTTAGCGGCGTTTGTAAAGCGTGATGGAGGAGTGCATGGAGTGGACCTCCCGGGGGGAGGCGTCAGTGTAATGCATCATTATGCTGATGATACCACATGTACTGTGCGGGATGGAGAGAGTGTGAATTGTCTGATGAAGTGTTTTGATGTGTATGGGAGAGCTTCTGGGGCTAAGGTGAATGTAGAAAAGTCACAAATGTTATGTGCTGATGATAATGTTATAAGTACATGTAACATTCCTTTTAAGACTGTTAAGGGGCATGTGAGAATTTTAGGTGTGAATATTGGGGTAGATGAGCGGGAGGCGAGGGACTTAACTTGGACAGGGGTGATTAATAAAATAAAGACGACTTTAAATTGTTGGAAACAAAGGAAATTAAAATTGAGGGGGAAAGTGGTGGTGGTGAATGCATTGTTGATGTCCAAATGTGTGTATACCTTAGGGGTTATGGACATGCCGGAATGGGTTCTGAAGGGAATTAATAATTTAGTGTCTGATTTCCTGTGGGGTGGGAAGGGGGTGAAGATTGCTCACGATGTGATGATAGCAAATTATGATAGGGGTGGGTTGAGATTAATAGATCTGGAAGTGAAGTTAAAAGCCATGAGGGTTAAGAGAGTGCAACGGTTTTTGTATGGGGAGGAGGGTCAGGGGTGGAAGGAGTTTTTCAGACATTGGTTGCATAGGAGTGGAGGTTGTGGGGATTACGGGTTGTTAATGTGTTTTAAGCCTAGCATGTATGCAGAGGTGCCTGAGTTTTACCAGGAGGTGTTCAGGGCCTGGGCAGAGTTCTTACCGCAGGTAAGTTATGAGTGTGACTCTATAGGGGTGATTTTGAATATACCAGTTTTTCTGAACCCAATGCTGAAATCAGAGGGAAAGATGATGGAGAGTAAGGTAATAATGAAGGCAGGTATGATAAGAGTGAGGGACTTTAGGTACGAGGTGGTGCCGGGGTTCCTGCCTGATCAGGCGATCGTAGATACTGTCTGGGGTATAGATGAAGATGTCAGAAAAGGGACGGTGTTGCGAATGTATGAGAGGATAAAGGAGTGTGTTCCAGGGGAGTGGGTGAGGCTGCTGGACAATCATTCGAGTAATGGAGTCTTAGAGACCTTGCCTGAGATGAAGGTGAAATGTGGAGAAACCATGCAAGCCTTATCCTCTACTCAGGTGAGGGCCTTATACTGGGCGATTATTACCAGGAAGGTCAGAGCGCCGGCATCGGAGAAAGTGTGGAGGCAAGTTTTTCCAGGGATGGAAGTTGAGACGTTGTGGGAAAACATGGTAGTGAGGCTCAACAGTCTAGAATGTACCCATTTTGACTTTATGTTGAGGCACAACCGTGTTTTTACTAAGGTGGTGTTACATCAGGTAGACAGGTCAGTGTCTCGTGTGTGTGATGTATGTAGAGATGAGGATGAAAATCTGATGCACATGATGTTTGAATGTGTTGATGTGGCTGGGTTTTATGTGAGGTTGAGGGAAATGTTAGAAAGGTACTGGGGAGAAGAGATAATAGGTGGGGTTGATTGGAGGTGGTTGGTATTGTTTGGAGTGGGTCAGCATGTGAGGGGGGTGAATATTGTATTGTTGAATTTTATGCTATCACATGCAAGGTATGCGGTATATTCTAGGAGGAACTTGGCAAGGTTTGAGGGAAAGAGGGTGACAGTGTGGAAGGTATTTGAAGGATTGATAAGGAAGGATGTAGATTTGATGTATAGGTCTAAGCAGGAGGATTTTGAGAAGGTGTTTATGAAGGATTGTGGATTTATTACTGTGGGGGAGGATGGTGGTTTGGTGTATGGGTTTTGATGTGTAAAGTGTTGGAGATATTATTTTTTATTTATTTTTATTTTTATTTTTTATTTTTTTTGTGGAATTTGTCTTAATAAAGTCTTGTATGCATTGGTTGTATAATTCTGGTATTTTAATTTCTTTGGGTTTTTTGATTTGATAGGGGGTGAATTGTTTGCCTGCCTATGTTTAGAAATGTATTGATTGAAATGGTTTTTGCATATTGAATTTGTAAATATTGTAAAACAAGAATTTTTTATAATAAAAAAAAAAAAAAAAAAAAAATAAAAAAAATACACCCGATCTCGTCTGATCTCGGAAGCTAAGCAGGGTCGGGCCTGGTTAGTACTTGGATGGGAGACTGCCTGGGAATACCAGGTGCTGTAAGCATTTTGTCCACTAGGGTGTGCTCTTGCATTATTTAATCAGCAACACTGCCTTGTAGTAAGCGTTTGATGCTGAATTGACTAAATTCAGCTTATATGGGCTAGTCTCCCCTGCCCTTTTAATACGATCAAAGTTCCTTGTGTTGTCAGGGAGCAACTGCCTTTTATTTATAAGACAAATAAGAATATTGTTACTGAATGCAGCTTGTGTGTGCTTTGTGCTCCCTCGCCCTGTTCAAATGATCAGAGGAATTAATGCTGGTGAGGAGAGGAACTGGACTGATGTCTGATGGCCCTGTGTTTTCCATGGTGGAATTACAACCCTTCTTTTACGGAGTAAATCAAAAGCACAAGAGAATGTGAGATGTTATCGATAATAAATCAATTGGTTTCATGCATTTGTCTGTGTGTGTGTCTGAATGTGATTGTATTTCGTCATATCGCATACATTTGTGATATCAGACAGGTTAATTAAGATATTAAAAAGTCATTGGTGATTTTTTCTACAGTGTTGCATGATGGGAATCTAGTGGTTCACTGATATAATCTAGTAAACAAAATAAACAACTTTTTCACCACTCTGTCTGCAAGTGCATTCCTAAACGGCATTTCACGCAGGTCGAAGTGATGTGATATTATCAGAACACAAAGTGGTTACCGTTAGACGAAAATGTTGGCACTGGAGAGACTTGCCCTCCACCGATGTGTATAAGTCATACTTACCTGGCAAGGAAGCAACTGTGGTCAAGAAGGCGGTTCACCCAGGGCGAGGCTCAGCTATTGCACTCTGGCTGTGCTGACCCCTGCGAATTTCCCAAATGCGGATTGCATAATTTATGGTAGTGGGGGACTGCGTTTGCGCTCTCCCCTGATGTCTTGTTTAATGATAAACCTTGAGGTTGACTTGTGCTTATGGAGATCTTTGAAGTCAGTTTTGAAAGAGATTTTGTGGACCAATCGAAAGGTGGACTAATCAAAAGGTGGAAACATTTGTTTGTAGCGAAACATTGTTGGCATTTTGTGGAAACATCATGTTGCCAAATGCAGCATGGTATTTATGCCACGCTGGTACTTCAATCAAGAGATAGTTGAGAAGCCGCTCTAACCCCACCCCCAGTCATGATGTGTCATACGCGCCCCATGCGCTTACAATATGAAAGTGTCCATACATGCGCTCCTCCTTAGCACAGAACAATGCAATAGTTTTTCAACATTCAGAGCTTTTGTGTATTTATTCTGGCTAGTAGGCTAGCTGCATGGGAAATTGTTGCTAATGATGTATTTGTCAGAAGTCATTGTATTTGTCCATTTTTTCCCACAAGGCTGAAATATGTGCCCTCGCTTTGAAATGTTAGCAAGGTTTGTTTGTATTTCATCCAACTATCTGTGCTAAAAAGTGATGGCTACAGTATATGTAATTTCTTCCCCTTTTTGAGTGACCCAAAGTTCAAGCTGCTTATCTAATTGGTGAAAATGCAATGTCTGTTTATCAGACTCACTTTGACTCTATATGGTGTACCAAGAGTTATTCCTTCGCTTACGGCCATACCAGCCTGAATACGCCCCTTTTTGGAGGTTTCAGGAAGTGAGTGAGCAGCAGGTGTTGGATTGTTTGGAGAGAGAAAATCGTTTTTGGTTTTGCTGGTTTATATACTTTAAGTTTGGAAGTTTGTGTGGGGAGTGTAGCTTATTTTCTTTGTAAATATTTGCGTTTTTATCCCCCAACGGCGTGAGCTGTTTGGGGGATTCTAAGTAAAATAACTGGACGGATACAATGGCTTCGACATCAAGAATAACAACAACAATGAGAATGGACAACGGAGAAAAAAGAGCGTCGAATGAAGAGTTGAGGAGAAGAAAATATGAGAAAGAATTGACGGTGAACGTGGAAGTTATTGGAGAAGAAAAAATAACAACGATGGAATTGCTGAGAGGAATAAAAGAAGTATGTGGAATGATATTGGGATGTAGAATGAAGGACAGAAATAAGTACGAAATAACCATGTCACACTCGAAAGGAAAAGAAAGACTACTAGACGGGCTAAAAATAAAGAGCTGTCAAATAATGGCGAAAGAACTGGGAAATGATGAACTTGTGGTGTCCTTTTTGAACCTGCCGGCATATATTACGGATGAGGAAATACATGACAAATTACAAGGATGGAATGTGTACGCAACAACACCAATCAAGAGGAGGATGTGGCCAGGAACGGACATTGTGGACGGGACGAGATTTTGTAAGGTGAAGTTTACGGACAGTGTGCAATCATTACCTTACTCAACCAAATTCAATACTGTAGAAGGATTTGAATATTTCCGAGTGATCCACGATAACCAAGTTAAGGTATGTAGACTATGTATTCAACCGGGACACATACTCAAAGAATGTCCAGAATTTGTATGTCATAAATGTGGTGAACAAGGACATTATGCCAGAGAATGTTCGAACATCGGTGATATGTGTAGAAGGTGTGACAGACCTAAGGACAGATGTAAATGTAAGAAGGAAAATGATGTCTTATTTCTGCAAACACTGGACCTCATTACTGAAGAAGAGGTTGAGAGGAGTGAGACTATGGAGGGGGAGGAAGAGAGTGATATGGAAAGTGTGTCGCAGGTGATTCCAGAGACAGCTATAGATATGCTTGGAGAGTATGTAATGCCTTCTGGCAGTACTCGAGACGCATTCTTGGTCTCTGCTGCTGACAAGATGGAGCAGCAGCACATGATTGGTGAATTGAATACACAGGTAGAGATGGTGCAAGGTGCTTCTCAGGTGCCTGAACCAGCTTTAAACCTGTGCGAAAATGAAACCAAGGAGAGGGCTGGGTCCACTGGAGTTGATGGCACTGTTAAAGAATGTTTTACAAAAGGCTTGGATGTTGCTCCCCTTACAAGTACAAGTCAGGAGTCAGACGAAGAAATAGATATTGAGGATTTTCAGCGGTTTGCTAGAAATAAGAGATCATTAGTGAAAGCTAAGGAGGTGACGGGATCTGGAAAAAAGAAAAAGTCTATTTTGAAATGACATGTTTGTTTTTGGCTATATTTCTGCATATATTAACAATGATTAGAGTTGCATCACTAAATGGGAACAGTTTAAGAAATATGAACAAATTGGAGCAGGTTTTGGTGTCTGTTGAAACGGACATGTGGTGTTTTCAAGAGACTAATTGGACGGACGCCAAAATGCTGGAGATTAAGAGCAAATGGTCTGAGCTCATTTTTTGTAGTCACGGAAGTGATAAAACATGTGGAGTGGCTATTTTGGTAAAAAATGATGTGGTTAAAAATGTCAAGCAGGTATATGCAGATAATCAGGGAAGAATTATTGTTATTGAGTTTGAAGTGCAAAATGTCCTTTTTCGTCTAATTAATGTTTATGCTTCGAATATTGAAGCGGAAAGGAGAGATATGTTTAATAACCTAAGAACACTGTGTTCAGAGAACTGTATACTAGTAGGAGATTTTAACGTGAAGTGTACTAGAATGGATGTCTCGAGAAGTGATAGTTTCAGACATGATTCGTCTAGGAATGCTTTATGGGAATTAATGAATAAGGAAAATCTTGTAGATATATGGAGGGCTGAAAATTTAAATAGAAGAGAGTTTTCGAGAAGGCAGGTGGTGTTAAATGAACTAAAACAAAGTAGAATTGATTTATGTTTAGCAAAGGTAGATGTGGTACAGCAGGTTCAGAAGATGACATATAATTTTACAGCATACAGTGATCATGCAGTAATGTCATTTCAGATAGGTTCTGCTGTGGAGATGAGGGGGGGAGGTGTCTGGTGTTTAAATGCCAGTCTGTTAACTTCTTGGGACTATAGGGGGTGCTGTTCCGCATTAGCATATTTGGGTCTCCAAATTAAACTGCCTCGTGCTAAATTCTTGATCGTACAATATGCATATTATTGTTATTATTGGATAGAAAACACTTTCTAGTTTCTATAGACGTTGGAATTTTGTCTCTGAGTGGTACAGAACAATATCTACAGCACTTTTCATGACAGGGGTCAGATTTCAGAAATTTTTACCCCTGATCTGGAGTCTGTTTTTAAGGCGACAGTGAATGCTATGAAGAAACCGACACTGCCTACGTCTTCCTCTGGGTGTCTGTACGTCATCACGTTTTGAATGGAGTCTATTGCACAATCCCAGCCCATATAAAACCACAAAACGTGGGAGGACCTCTCTCTCTTCTCCGCGCGCCACAAGCAAGATGGACATCGGACCTGCCTCATTCCAAATCGTTGTTTAACTAGTTATATTTCTCCGGTCATGTTTTCAGTCGTTATAGTTGTTAAAAACATCATAATGTAGTTAATTTGAACCGTTTTATAGCAATTTATATCCGTTTAGTGCGATTCTGAGGAATTTCTTTGTCGTGCACTTTTTAGCTTTGGAAACGTTTCGGGGTGTCGGTCGTTGGTGGTGGACATTTCGAAGGACAGAGGACATCTATCGACCAAAAGACGTTTATAACATAGAAAGGATACATTGCCCAAGAATCTGATGGAAGAACAGCTCAAAGTAAGCAATATTTAATATGATAAATCGTTGTTCTGTCGAAATATTTTAAACGCATATTTCGCCATTTTGTTTGGTATAGCTTCACTTGGCGAACCCTGTATTGAAAAGTAAGGATAATTTTAAAAATGTAAATCAGCGGTTGCATTAAGAACTAATTTGTCTTTCGATTCCTGTCAACCCTCTATTTTTTAGTCAAGTATATGATTAGCTTTCGATTAAACTAGATCACTCTGAAAGCTGACGTTCCTCATTTTGAGGCTTGAGTTGTGACTATTTCCATTGTATAACCACGGTTTTGTATGGCTAAATATGCACCTTTTCGAACAAACTGTATATGTATGTTGTAAAATGATGTTACAGGAGTGTCATCGGAAGAATTCTGAGAAGGTTAGTGAAAAAATTAATATATTTTGGCGGTGATTACGTTATAGCGCTCTTTGGCTGGAATCGATGCTCTGGTAACGTTTGCACATGTGGTATGCTAACTTATCGATTTATTGTGTTTTCGCTGAAAAACGCTTAGAAAATCTGAAATATGGTCTGAAATCACAAGAACTGTGTCTTTCCATTGCTATGCTCTGTCTATTTTTATGAAATGTTTTATGATGAGTAAATTGGTCATACACGTTGCTCTATCTAGTAATTCTAGTCGATTTGTGATGGTCGGTGCAATTGTAAACTGTGATTTCTACCTGAAATATGCACTTTTTTCTAACAACACCTATCCTATACCATAAATATGTTATCAGACTGTCATTTGATGAGTTTTTTTCTTGGTTAGTGGCTATCAATATCTTAGTTTAGCCGAATTGGTGATAGCACCTGAAGGAGTAAGAAACTGATGGAGTTAGAAAAGTGGTGTATTTTGCTAACGTGTTTAGCTAATAGATTTACATATTTTGTCTTCCCTGTAAAACATTTTAAAAATCTGAAATGGTGGCTTTATTCACAAGATCTGTATCTTTCATCTGGTGTCTTGGACTTGTGATTTAATGATATTTAGATGCTACTATCTACTTGTGAAGCTATGCTAGCTATGCTAATCAGTGTGTGGGGGGATGGGGGGTGATCCCGGACCCGGGGTAGAGGCTCGTTAGAGGTTAAAGGAAGAAAGTTATATAAAGGAAATTGTTGAATGTATCGAGGATGAAATGTCTAATGTACTGTTAAAAGAGAATGTGTGTTTATGGTGGGAGGAAGTGAAAGTTAAAGTAAAAAACAGGAGTATTAGGTACTCTAAAAATCGTAACCGTTTAGATAAGCAGAAAGAAAAAATGCTTAGAAATAGGATGTTACATGAACTTGAAAAGGCTGATGCTGATCCAGACTATGATGTTGTGAACTATTTGAAAATCCAGGCAGAGCTAGGGTTTTATGAAAAAAAGAAATGTTTAGGGGCTATTGTTAGGAGTAAGGCACAGTACGCCTTGGAGGGAGAGAAATGTACTTCCTTTTTTCTGGGGCTTGAAAAACGAAAGCAATTTAAGAGTTATATTGTAGAATTAGAAAATGAAAAAGGTGTAAAGGTAAATGATTTTGTTGACATCTTAGATTCAGTTGAATCCTTTTACAGAAATCTTTATAAAAAGAATGATGTGGACAAAGTGTGTGTTGCAAAAGTGTTGGAGAAAATCAGTGCCAAAGTATCTCAGGCAGATAGAATGATGTGTGATGAAGAGATTTCAATTGTGGAAATCAAGAAAGCAATTGAGAACACTCAGGGAAATAAAAGTCCAGGTTTGGATGGTTTAACAAATGAATTCTATAAAGCTTTTGTGGATATTTTGGCACCCATTTTATTGAAGGTTTTTCAGTATATGGAAGAGAATAAGGAAATCCCTGAGTCTATGTCAATTGGTATGTTAACCATCTTATTTAAAAATAGAGGCAGTAGGTTAAAGTTAGAAAATTATAGGCCTATTAGTCTTCTAAATTCAGATTATAAAATACTGACTAAAGTTTTGGCTAATAGGATGAAAATGGTGATTGGAAGTATTATTACATCAACACAAGCCTACGGAATACCCGGAAGAGATGTTGCCGATGTAATTTGTACAATTAGAGATGTTGTTAATCAAATGAAAAATGAAGGTGGTATAGTTTTAAGTTTAGATTTTAAGAAAGCTTTTGATAAAGTGGAACATAGTTTTCTACTACAGACTTTGGAGAGGTTTGGGTTTGGGCCAAAATTTGTATCTTGGATTAACTTGTTGTATAGTGGAGCAAAAAGTTGTGTTAAATGTAACGGAGTGTTAACAGATACTTTCCCTATAGAGAGGTCAGTAAGGCAGGGTTGTCCTTTGTCAGCTCTGTTGTACAGTGTTTCTACGGAACCTTTAGCTGTTTTAATACTTGGAGACAAAGAGGTGAGGGGTGTTGGAATCCCAGGTGGTGGTGTCAGTATTATACATCAGTACGCTGATGACACTACTTTTACTGTGAAGGATATAGGTAGCATTGAAAGCATTATGAAAATCATAGATATCTATTGTAAGGCATCGGGGGCTGAAGTAAATATAGAGAAGACGGAAATTATGTTCTTTGGGGATATCAATGCAAATAAGTGTGAGATTCCATTTAAAGTAGCTAAGGATTTTATGAAGGTGCTGGGAGTAAATATTGGTGTAGAGGAGAAAGAGGCAAGGGATATAACTTGGACAGGGATCCTCAATAAAATCAAGCAAACTTTGAATTTCTGGAAAAATAGAAAATTAAAGTTAAAAGGTAAAATAATTGTAGTAAATGCTTTGGTATCATCTAAACTTGTGTATGTTTTGGGAGTTCTAGACATGCCAGAGTGGGTTCTAAATGAATTGAATAATGTGGTGTCTAATTTTATATGGGATGGTAAAGGTGTTAGAATTGCGCAGAAAACATTGATAGCAGACTATGATGATGGAGGTTTAAAACTTGTAGATTTTGATGTTAAAAGAAAAGCTATTAGGATAAAAATAGTAAAGAAATATTTGTATGACAGCTTAGTTTATGGCTGGAAACATTTTTTCAAAGCCTATTTGGATGAGAGTGGTGGATGTGAAGATAATGGGTTGTTGATGGGTCTTAAAAAGAAAATGTGTGAAAAGGTACCAGATTTTTATAAAGAAGTGTTAAATGCATGGGCAGAGTTGTTGCCTAATGTGTATTATGAGTGTGGGCATATTGACCTAATTATGAATCATCCTGTTTTTCTGAATGAGAAACTTAAGTACAAAGAAAAGGAGTTATATAGTGAAGTATTCATGAGTGCAGGTCTTAGACAAATAAAAGATTACACATATGAGGTAATTCCAGGTTTTTTTCCTGAGGAAGCTATTTTTGATACCATCCATGAATGGGATGTAGAGGTGGGTAGGGGAACAGTGAGAAATATGTATGAGAAGATAAAAGAAAGTATACCAAGCAAATGGGTGGATTTAATAAATAGTGAAGTTGTTAGGGAAGATTTATTTGTCTTTCCTAATTTGTTTATTGGTAACAGTAAGGAGAAGGCTCATTTATCCAGTATCCCGGTGAAAAGATTCTATAAAATAATGGTAGAGAAAAATGTGAAAAGGCCAGCTGCGGAGAAAGTTTGGAAAGGAATTTTTCCGACTTTGGACGTAAAAAAGATATGGAAAACTTTAAATGTAAAATATAATAGTATGGAATGTGAAAGTAACGATTTTAAAATAAGGCATAATCGTATATATACAAAAGTGGTTTTACATCAAATCAATAGGGAAATAAAAAGAGAATGTGACTTATGTGGTGAGTCACCGGAAAATTTAATGCATTTGTTTGTGGAATGTGAGGAGTTAAAAGATTTATTTTATAAAGTAAAGGGAATGATTCATAGAAACTGGGGGGGTGATATTTTGAAAAAATATGTGTGGGATGAATTGGTGTTATTTGGCGTGTCTGGTAAATGTGAGGGTGTTAATGTGGGTTTGTTGAATGTTGTTTTGAGTTTCTTGAGGTATGCTATTTTTTGTAGGAGGAATTATGCTTTTTTTGAGGGGAAGAAGGTAAGGGTGTGGGATATTTTTGTTGTATTGTTAAAGAAGCATATAGATATGTTTTATTGTTATGGAAAGGAATGTTTTGATGAAGCTTTTGTGGAGGGGAGTGGGTTGATTTCAAACGTGGATGGTGGAAGAATCACTTATAATTTTTGAAAGTATTGGTATGTTTATCTATTTCTTGGTTTTCATAGTTGTTCGGGAGTTGATTTCAACATGCCTGTTTTGTGAGATTGGAATTTATGTTAGGCTTTTATTAGTTTTTGTTGTATTTTATTTATTTGAGTTCTTTGATTTGATAGGGGGTGAATTGTTCACCTGCCTATGTTAGTCTCGGTTTTTGTGTATTGTACATTTGATAAAATATTGTAATTGAAACTTTTTTATAATAAAAAAAATAAAATAAAAAATAAAAAAATACACCCGATCTCGTCTGATCTCGGAAGCTAAGCAGGGTCGGGCCTGGTTAGTACTTGGATGGGAGACTGCCTGGGAATA